>NC_134402.1:78520354-78820354 GCF_038048845.1 Mixophyes fleayi
TGGTGTAGTCTTGCCGTTGGACATATATTTCGCACCGGCCAATAGATAAGGTATAATCCTGGGTTGGTGGTTCAATGGTCTGACCTTTCCACCGTTATTGGTTTTGTTTTTGTCATCTGCCCTGCTCTCGTCCGCCTTTCAGCCCCTTTAGTTTAATATTATCCATTTAATAAATATATTTTAATTCCAACGTTATTCTGGTGTCCGTGTCGTTATTGGTTTAGAAGGTATTATGGTAAACACTATGAGCTTCCGCACTGTGCATTTTAATATTAAAACTCTAGACTAAAGACTGCTAGGGAGTGTATCAAACCAACAGATAGTTCAAGAACTATATTTGCAAAATAGACCCTATGCATAAAAAGACCCTTTGCAACACAAACCCTTTTATTTAACCGTCCCACCAACACAAAAACAATTCAATAAGGTGGTTTATCTCTGACGTTTGGTAGCTATTTTCATCTCTGGATGCCTTTTTCCTGTATATTCACATTTTCTATAAGTTCTGGGCCTGTATCAAATATTCCAGAGTGTGAATATCCAATTGTACTGGCAGGATCTTGCTCATTGTGCTCTACAGCATTAATGACATAATCAACCTAAGTAGTCTCAGAGCATAAATTAAGTTTACAGCACAGGAACAAGCATATACAAATCCACAAAATGCCGATGCATATGCTGTTTTGTGACATCATGCAGCTATTTCATGCACAAATGTGGCCTTTGTATGGCAGAGGCATGTATCTGTGTGTTATCATCAGAGGATACAAACGTTTATATCCTTTGATGGTAAGAGCTGGGTAGATCACCATCATTTATTTATATAGCGCCACTAATTCCGCAGCGCTGTACAGAGAAATCATTCACATCAGTCCCTGCCCCATTGGAGCTTACAGTCTAAATTCCCTAACATACACACACAGACACACAAGAGACTAGGGTCAATTTTGATAGCAGCCAATTAACCTACCAGTATGTTTTTGGAGTGTGGGAGGAAACCGGAACACCCGGAGGAAACCCACGCACGGGGAGAACATACAAACTCCACACAGATAAGGCCAGATAAGACCATGGTCAGGAATTGAACTCATGATCCCAGTGCTGTGAGGCAGGAGTGCTAACCCCTAGGCCACTGTGCTGCCCATAATGGGGTTAATGTAACTTAGTTGCATTCATACACTTCATATTGCACCCATGTGCAAAGCTTACATTTTGTTTTCCAGAACGAAATGAGATTCAGTGAGTACTGAGAGTGCATTTAGTGGGGCGTTCTGTGGAGAGTGGTCTCTGTTCCCCAGTAGAGTACTGGTTTTTAAAAGGGGTCAGGAAGTGACAGTAAACAGGAGTCATCCTATACTTACAGCTTTCTTGACACAATCTTAATGTGCCTCTCCGCACAAACAGGCACGCCATTACTTTTGAACAAAGTATCTCTTAAACAGGGAGTATATGAAAAGAAGATCTCTGTCTGCTAATCATTTAATATAAAGTCCATTTAAAACAGCTTTGGTGCTAGATATTTTCTAATCTTTATATGTCCGGAGCCCATCAAAAGCCATCACAGTTGGTTGTGGAACTATAGAAGACAAGAAGTATGAAAAATGCCTTTAGAAGTTGAATTGGAGTATAAAACTGAATAGATCAATATAATTAAATAAAATGTACACCACTGTGCTTATGGAGATGAAATCTGTACATGCAGGGAATACAGAAACATACCATCAGAAGCAATGAAAAAAATAGAATTGATTTTTTTTTTTTTTAATATGGTTTATCTCTGATCTTGACACACCATCTCAGTTGCCATGTATAGTTGCTCAGACATCACAATGAGGGAAGATTCAATTGCTGGTGATGTGTTGCCAAACATCACCACGATGTCTGGCTGAGAGCATTGCCGGCCATTACGCTAGGAAAACTCCACTCATTTATCCTCATACCCCATATGAGCGGAGATTCCAGCTGTAAAATATTGGTGCGATGAATCTCTGAATGTTATGAAGACATCGCGCTGAATTAGATATCCACCAATGTGCATTGACCCAAAACAACTAACATTTCTGTTTATAATGCAATTAGGTTTATTCAGATTTTTCCCACAATGCCAGAAAAATGACCATGATCGTTATATGTGTGTAATTGCCATCTAACACACAATTTAAGCCACATTTATATCGGACATTCAGCTGGAGCAATGAACAACAGGATTTAACCAATTGGAACACACACACGTGTTTTACCAAACCAGACACAGACTTATTCATTGGGTGCTCAAGACGAACAACTCAATCTGTCCATCCAAGGCCAGCGTTACACAAGGCTTTCTTTCTCATGGCCAATCTAGTATTAAATCACTATTTTAGCAGACCTCATCATTACAGAGCTTGGTGAACACAACACAAAGAAATCCCAAGGCACTAATTTGTTGCTTTCAGAAGATACTCTGAACATTACAGAATGTTGGCTGTACTATAGTCACATTTGTATTCTGGAAAACAACGGAGCACTGGCACACACACGTGCCGCGGGAAATCTCTTACTTTGTTATTACTTAATGTGCCATAGGTCAGACGTGGTAAAGTTCATATTTTAGCATTTTAACTGGTAATAGATTTAACAGATTGAATGAAACAGGTCTACAGACAAATCAATACATATAAAGACTGGAAAGAATTAGGAGAAAGAATTATTGTCTGGGGGAATTAGATGTCAGTTTGAGTAGTATAACTCTGACAAAGGTTCTCTTGCTTTAATTTACTAGAACACATAATGGGTGACGAAGTAGCTGGGAAATATTACTTAATCTAAATACATTATTTAAAAAACAATTTAATGAATGCTACATACGTAGCCAAGACAAACTTTCAAACTGTCTCTAACAATGACTTATTTATATGGAGCATACTGCAGTCGTGCCTTAGTTGTGCAAGCACTTGTGCTGCGAAATCCTTACCGCAAATTATTAATGATGCAGTCCGTGCATATGTGTTTATAGTAATGTATTCATCCTATAGAACAGGTATTTTATCAGTGAACCTTTTTCTGTGCAAAATCTAGACTGCAACATCTAATTTTAAACAAGTAATGAGTCCACATCAATATTCATGTTTTACTACAAGCAGATATTTGTATACTGCTCTGTTCTTTTTTTAAAATCTTTATTCAAGGGGTCAAAAATAGCAAACAATTGTACAACCAGTTGAACATAGAAAATACTTTTCATTTTGGGTACAACATTGCACTGTATAACTGATAAAGTTGCGTTTTATAAAAGACCACGTAACTTGAGAGTTGTTACGGCCGTATTCAAATCGAAGCGGATCTGAAGATGCGTTTCGATTTGATTCTGGGTGTAAGTTTGCTCAACAATATATTGGCCATACAAGCACATGCACAATATAAGATCACATTATACAAAAGGAATAATATTATGAGATAAATGAACAAATCTTAACAGTATAATCACTAATAAAAATATGGATTTAAATACATAATGATGCTTTTAATGTGTGATGTACTTGCAATGCTTTTTTATAGTCTATCTTACTTGCATACACATGTTCTGTGCTTGGTAGTGGCACGCTTACGTGTAGTTTTTTAAAAAATGACTATGCCGTGACAGTCAATCTGTGGACACTTACACCTGCACTGCAGCTGCTGCAAATGATTCGGCTGAAACCAAGCACACTTACAAGGTACCCATGACTTTAATGGCCAACACCTCCGTCGGAACGCCCTTACACTATATGGCCTACATTAGTCTGCCCCTTCCCTCCTCCGTTCCACACCTCTGTCGTAAGTGTCATGTTCAGGCATAAATTATATGCATATGTTCATGGTGTAAGGTCTGTTTATGAGTATGAGCAGAGTTATTTCACCCAAGATACGCTGCGCAAATGGACTTATGTCTGAACATGAATCAGACAGGAAGTAAAGAAGTATAATTATATACCTATAGGAATTATGGGGGGATACATTTAGGGTGAATATGATGATTCAGGAATGGGGGTTACTGTAGGAATACCAGTATGGGGAGAGATTTGGTGAGAAACTCCTGCTTGTGTTTTGGGGCTGCAGAGTTCAGAGGGTTTTATGGTGATGAAAAGTATGATGTCAGAATGGTAGAATTATAGTAGGTAATGGGAGGTCTGTGTTCATTGATTACTGCAACCTCCTCCTCACCGGCCTCCCCCACTCTCGTCTCTCCCCCCTCCGCTCTATACTCAACGCAGCCGCAAGACTCATCTACCTCTCACGCCGCTCCTCCTCTGCCTCCCCTCTATGCCTTGCCCTTCACTGGCTCCCCTTCCCCTACAGAATTCTTTTCAAACTCCTCACCACCACTTACAAGGCTCTCTCCCACTCTACTGCCCCTTATATCTCCAACCTCCTCTCCATTCACACTCCCGCCCGCTCCCTGCGCTCGGCCAATGACCGTCGCCTCTCCTCCACTCTGATCACCTCTTCCCATTCCAGAATCCAGGACTTTTCCCGTGCAGCCCCCCTTCACTGGAATGACCTCCCTCGCTCCATCCGCCTCTCTCCCACTCTGTGCTCCTTCAAACGTGCACTCAAAACTCACCTCTTTCTCAAAGCCTACCACCCATCCACTTAACCCCTATCTTCCTCCGCTCATTCTCCCCTCTCCCCCATTGCCTCAACCGGCTCCTTTTGTGCCTGGTCTGTCAACCCTCCCTTAGGATGTAAGCTCGAATGAGCAGGGCCCTCTTCCCTCCTGTCTCCTCACCTGTTCTTCTGGTCCGTGCTTATTGCAGCAGCCTGCCTGGAGTTTCTGAAGTATTGTTATTTTTGTTTATTGTTCTGTACTGTTTCACCCTGTATAGTCTACTGTTTGTACTGTGTACGGCGCTGCGGAAATCTTGTGGCGCCTAACAAATAAATGATAATAATAATAATAATTAGTCAGGGGCAAATCTACATTGGTTTTGGGATTCAGCAAAAAATCCATGGTGGCCACACCTGACCAAACACTTTCCCCTCTTATCATGAAGGTAGTATATATTTTTTCCCCCATACAGGCTATGTGCCAAATGTGACTTTTAAGGGTTGGAATTGAGTGGGGGAGCTGTGGAGGGTTTTTCCAATTTTTGGCTATGAGGCTTTTTCCAGCTGCTAAAATATGGAACACCAGTATGTTAGAATGTTTAGTTATTGGAGTGGGGAACATAGAAGGAAGGTCCAGGGAGCTATATTTACAAGAGCTTCAAGCATAGAGTTCTGAAGGGATTGTATTTTATACCAAAAGCGGGAAGTCTGGGGAAAGTCCACCACATGTGGAAAAAGTACCCCTGTGACTGCAATTCCTTCAGTATTCAGAGGTAGTGAACATCTTGTTTAGTCTCTCTGGGGTATAATACCACCTATAATATATTTGATAAGATGATTAAGGTGGAGATGGAACTTTTAGATATACCCTCTCTTATCTCTTCTCATCCATCCTCACCTGGAGGGGGACCAATACATATCTCCTATTCTCTTTTGTGTTACTACTCTCTTCTTAAAGAACTATAGATTCTCTCAGCACAGGAGCATTGTGGGTGTAAATGTACCAAATAAAACCATGTAAACGGAAGTCTTGACAAAACAGAAGGGTTGTACAGCTATCGATAAGAGTGGCAAGGTTGATGTAAGCAAGGGCTGAAAACAAAAACAAAGAGAAAATCATTCTCAAGCAGAAAAAAATGTATGCATTTTGCTGCTAGCTCCCTGAAACCTAGACAAATTGTTTTAAATGTGTCTAGCGTCCTAAGTACTTTTAGACTCTTATCGTACTCAACAACTGATTTATCAGCGGTCAGGCATAAATGGACAAAAACAGAATGACTGATGTACCACTAAGTTAATACAGTACAAAGCCAGTAAAATGCACTCCAACTATTTCCTAGTCATAAAAAGGAAGAAGATATCTCAGAGCTGTGGCACTTATTGCAATGTCTGATGTGGAAGTGAAAGCCGGGAGACGGGAAGAAGAGTTTTCAGTCAAATAAAGACAGCAGATGTTCCAGTATATTCAACATTTTCCTGCAAATAAAAGGGGTTGGTCTGTCAGATGCTGCTTTCAATTGACAGCCAGGCAGAGTCAATATAAATTTTTCTAAATGGTATTGTGTAATAGAAAATAATGGACATCTACGGTTTGATAGCAGAATATGTGAGATACCTTGACAGTAAAGGGTTTAAATATTTCCGGAGAAAATTAAGTACACGCTTAGTGATGGTGATCTAACACTGCCCATTTACTGTGATTCCTAAATCCAGTTGGTTGTTTAAGACCAAGTCCAAAAGGACCACCAACCCTAATCATCTGAACGGGATCAATCAAATGTCAACTGGCACTATAGAAAAATGCCTTAATTTGGCATCATAGGATTTTCACATTTCAGCACAGTAGAATTTCTAGCCAAGTGACCAGATCTGTCCATGTGTGGGCACTTAAGACATATAGAATGCCAACTTAGGGATTTTCATGGCATAGTGTTCTGCTAACTCGGAAGAAACAAGAAAGAAGTATGATATAGGGTTACATCACACGACTGATTTTCTCTCAGCTTTTTATGACTGCGATTTTCTAGCTAAGATATAATTCCATATAGATCAATGGACCAGGCTGTTACAGTAGCGCCATAGTAGTGATTTTATCGCTCAAGTCATTACACTATGAACAGAATATCAGAGTGAGAAAAGATTGCTGGTAGAAATCCTGCATGGTTGAAAACAATGTAAAACAACGTAAATCATTGCAAGGATGTTACACTGAGCGATTCAATATTCAGATCATTTCTTTAAAGCCAAGATCTTTAGGATCAACTGGCATTAAAATACAAACATTTATTGGTATTTTTTACCTCTAGTAATACCATGTAAATGTAAATGGGTATACGGATGGAATTCATTGGTCTCAATGACCCCACACCCACTAGCAGTTGCTGAGGATATGCAGGGAGTAGTGGCCTTTGGATTTTGCAGAGAGTAGATCATTGGTTACTTTAGTCAGTGCGGTTTCCCCAGATGGGAGAGGATCGAGGATGGAAATGACGGAGAGGTGGCTAGTGAGATGGGTGTAGACCAGCCATTCAAGCAATTTGGAGGTGAAAGGGGGGAGAGAGAAGGGGCAGTAGTTGGACAGGGAGGTGGGGTCAAGATTTGTTTTTTAAAAATATGGGCGAGACACAAGCACTTTTGAAGGAATTGGGGCAGATATTAGTGGAGAGGGATAACTTGATGAGGTGGGCACGCTGGGAGCAGTCAGTAGGCTAGATGGTTTTGAAGGAGATGGGAGGCAATAGAATCACGGGGGCAGGTTGAGGGGGGTGGACAAAAGTTGAGAGTGGGGCAGAAGGGGCACATAGTATGATGGATGGAGGGCATGGGAGGATGAGTCTAGAGATCTATGAGGGATGTGGGAGAGGGAGATTTAGTTTCTGATTAAGTTGATTTTGGAAGTGAAGAAGTTAGCAAAATCAGTAGCAGTGATGGAGGGTTGAAGGGGAGGAGGGGGAAGGAAGAGTAAGAAGTCAAAAGTGGAGAAGAAGGCAGAGTTGTAGGAGGAGAAAATAAAATTGAAGTGAAGAAAATCTGCCAGGGAACAAGATTTCCTCCAGTGGCATTCAGCAGTGCGTGAACATTTTTTGAGGAAGCGTGTGAGCTTAGAGTGCCAGGGTTTGGGGTTGGAGTGGCAGAGGGAAAGAGTGGTGGCAGGGCAAGGTGGGGTCAGGTCACAGTGGTTAAGGAAGAGAGGAGAGTTTCAATGGAGGAGGAAAAGATGGCAGTGTTGAGGGTGTCAATGTTACGCTGAGTGAGAGTATGTTTAGGTGAGGGGAGAAAAGTGGGCAATAAGGAAAAGGTAAAGGAGAGGAGATGATGGTCGAATAAAGGGAAAGGAGATATGAGGAGGTCAGAAGGAGAGCAAAGGTGGGAGGAGACTAGATCGAGGGAGTGGCTGAGACAGTGGGTGGGGGAGGAGGTCCATTGTGAAAAGTCAAAAGTGGGTGATCAGCCTTATGCAGTGAGAAAATCTATTCAATTTTTTTTCAACATATATGGAGTTTATGGAATATGATCATTAGCAGGTTTGACCATACTGCAAAATAATACTGTGCGCAATATGCTTCATGTATTCTGCTGATAACATTCTCTTACCCTTTGAATCACTTAGCTACTTAAAATTCCAGAATGTACTATAAATGTTTTCTTTTATGTGTGTAAATATGAATAAAACATTAATGTAACTTGCATTGCTAAACAGGTGTTAATGGTCAGTGTTCCATATGTAAAAATTCATAATTAAAACCAGGAAGGTTTTGCTGTCGTCTTGCTGTGTGTGTCCGTGCAGATTTCAGGCCTTTTGATATAAGTTATGATAGTGACAATAGAGCCACAAGATTATAATCATTAGCATCATGCCAGCTGACAAGTGCGATAAGTGCTATTCTAATTCTGCAAATGATCCTTAATGCATCAGATATTCTCTTAACTGCTGAAGCTGAAATCTTCCCAGCAAATACGAAAATATTATTAGCAGTATTTAAAGTGCAAATCGTAAAACAAACGTCTAAGGTATATTTATTCTGTATTAATGAAAAAGGTGGTTACTGTGGACTGACTACAGTATCTAATCATTGCTATTGATTGCTAATGTTTAATGTTGTTTCTGTGGAGTTCCCCCATTTACAGAGTACACATCTCCTGTCATAAATATACATATGCACACAAGAGCTACCGACTTCATCAACAGACTTTCTTTGAATTAGTATGACGTGTGGTTGTTCTACTACCATAAAATGAACTGGCGCCACTGTGCTACCAAACAGCCCATTAATGACATAATACAGTCCCTTCACTACAGTCTAAAATTAACTGCGATTGGCTAGTGTTCGCTGTAGGGGTTGCCACCCATGGCTCTGTAACTGATGATAACCCAAAGGTTGCTTCATTTTAGCAATTAGCTCCTGTCTATAGGATTCTTTTTACAATGAGCTGAGCTTGACCTGTGATAAGATGAACTGTCTGGTATCAGAGGTCTGTCATGAAACATACTTGACCATGTAAGACAGTCTGCAGTTTTAAAGGTGCCCACATTTTATGCTTTGCCATGGACTAAAGACCATGCTGGGATTTTAAGTGCAATAATATTTGAGGATTTATAGATTGCTTACCCCATTTGCTCAACCTATAAAAACATACTATATCTTGGAAAATGATCTTTTCTCCACATTTCCTCACTGCATACATTTCTCATATTCAATTATATTATTTATTTATTTTGATAAACTGCTTAGTAACAGACTTTCCACCAATGGATGGACTTCTGTTGTAGCTACAGAAAATAACTCCATCACACCCTCCTTTTTTAACAAAGACGAGCTGGAAAGTTAGAATGATATTTTATAATATATAATTCAAACTGTATATTATTTGTATAAACATTGTAGAGTTTAACTTTTTTTTAAAAAAAATCATCATATAAAACAAACTTCCATGTACGTGCTAATTTTGTTCCTAGCACACAGGTCCTGGATATATGTAATATTTACAGTATATTAAAACTTCCTTAATCCTCTGAGCTTTTCTGTGGTTCCGAACTCCATACCTTTATCTTAAATGAATTTGTAGGTGTGTGATGCTGGGGTGTCAGTAGCCCTGGTTACCGTCCACATGTGCAAGGTCATAAGTGTTCAGAGAGAAACTAACTTCAATGAATGAAGTTCCTTTCACCACGTAAAAACACAAACTTTGTACCTATCAATAATTCTGGAGTCCCGCAGAACAAATGAAAAAACTGTGTAAAGCAATGGGCAGGACTAAGTTCATTGGACTGAAAGGTCCCATCTACACCTGTCTTCATATGTATAAAGTTGTCTCCACATGACACAAAGTCAACACACATACAAAATATATATCTATTCTGGTCCACCCCACAAGCACAAACTTTTAACATGTGTGCGTCCCTTTAAGTAAAAATCGTTCCAAAGCAGCACTCAGGTGCCAGTTCCCTACTCGAAAAGGTATCAGAAAGAAAGGGAGTTTATATGATATGTATATTATTACTATGACCAAAACTGGAGAAACAACCCTGCTATAATATAATATAGATTATATTATAGCAGGGTTTCAAAATGTAGTCCTCGAGGCGCCCTAACATTGCAGGCTTTCCCGATGACATATCTACTAACTCCTGTTTTTAAATGTGTCAGTCAGTAATGAATACACCTCTGCTCCAGCAGGCGATGTGGAAAACATGCACTGTTAGGGCTCGCAGAGGACTGAATTTGGGAAACACTACATTTTAGAATAAAAATTATAGCTGTCCCAGAACTGTGCCACAATCAATTGAAGGACATGTAATACAATAACACTGCTGCAAACATAAAACATTACTGCTAAATATACACAGATAATAAGCTAAGATCTGTAGGGTTTTAATGACCTGTCGTAGCTGCCCTACATGTCAAATGAGCATCCAGTATGCATGCTCTGCCTCTTTAATAAGTGCTGCAAATGTACTAAGACTTAAAAGGGTCAACCTGCTCCCCACTGCTCTGTTAGCCTGTTAATCGGCACAGGAACCGAGGTAGAAATTATTTGCTAATGCATTGGTAGAAGTTTTATACAAACCATCCAACACAAAATTACAAAATTACTCATAGCAAATGTATTGTTAAGAGCCTGTATCCTCATTTTAATTAACAGGGCAATTTTGCACCTCATTTTTCTGTGCATTAGCAGAACACTGGAGTGAGATTTAAAATGCCCTTGTTAGACTTGATATTGTTCTTCCACACTGAATTGATCTGGGCATACAACTGAAATGTTTTTGCTGTAATAAGCACGTCTCCGCTAGATATTGTTGACTAAGTTTCCTGCACACTGGGTCACTTTAAGCAGAAAATATTTAGTGATTGTATGCTTTTAGACACCTTCTGGTTTCCATCAAATATGTAAGTAAGAAATATATTAACCCTTTTTTTTTTTTTAAGCGACAGCTGTGCTTTAATGCACAGGAAATACCTCAGGTATCAATGGTTTGGAGACTTCACTTTATATCTTTCCATTCTGATTTATTTCAGTTGCAAATTTAATTATTTGGGTGAGTGGAATATAGAGGAGTAACCTGAAGGTATACATTTTTGTTAACTTTTCGATGGATACTCCTTGCAGAAAGTACATTCTGACTCCTGGCAAACTTTGAACACGTCAATATAATTTTCTGTTTCTTAAAAGTCTGCAGAAACTGGATTACAAGTTCACAATCAAACTGCTTTTGTGTGCATGGTTATATAACTTCACTAAATGGTATTATCAAAATCGTATTATCATTTGAAACTCTTATAAGTATCTGAGGTTAGAAGTGACTCCTTTTCTTATAGAAAAACAGACCTTCCTATCCCTGTATGATTCTGTCCTTTTAATAACCTTGGGCCTGATTCATTAAGGATCTTAACTTAAGAAACTTCTTATTTAAGTCTCCTGGACAAAACCATGTTACAATGCAAGGGGTGCAAATTAGTATTCTGTTTTGCACATAAGTTAAATACTGACTGTTTTTTCATGTAGCACACAAATATCAACTTTAAATTTCAGTGTACAAATAAGCTATCAAGTATTTGTGTGCTACATGAAAAAACAGTCAGTATTTAACTTATGTGCAAAACAGAATACTAATTTGCACCCCTTGCATTGTAACATGGTTTTGTCCAGGAGACTTAAATAAGAAGTTTCTTAAGTTAAGATCCTTAATGAATCAGGCCCCTTGTTCAGAGGCGATAGGTAAAGTAAAATGTACAAATAAAAGGCTCTTTATATTACATACCTCCCAACTGTCCTAATTTAGGTTGGACAATCCCCTCAAATTAGGTCCCTTTTTGTCACGACTGCAGTGACTATTGGGGGGAGTATCCCACTCACAGCTGCAAGCGGTTGCAGGCATCTTTTATACTGTATGGAGCAAAGCTGCTTTTAAGGCAGGTAGCAGTGGGGGGGATTCAAGGCGGCTCAGTGCTGGTGACACACCACATGTGACGTGGCCATACCCCCAGCATGGCATTGAATGGTGTGTGTACACTGTCTGAATGTTGGGAGGAATGCATCTAGACAAATACATCTATCAAAATAGCCTGTGTAAAGCATGTTTTACAGACGCGGCCAACTGACACAAGGCTTGAGTGATTTCTGTCAGTTATTCTCCACAACTGCACATGTTGGCTGTCTAACCCCCCTTTGGGCATTTACAAATTTTAAACCAAACTCAGTGAGTCAATGTAACAGATGCAGGCTGATTGTGAGTGATGGGAGATAATTATGTAGCCATATTTTTCTTTCTTAATGGGAATTTATAAACCACTTAATTTGTTAAATTGCACATATGATTTCATATTTTTTTTCACTTATGTAAACAGATGACCTTAAAGCCCTCTACCACATGGCATTGTGTTTGCGTTAAAAAAAGACAAATGTAAATTGTATGTAAAGACAAATAGAAATGCTATGTGTCCGATAAGCAATTGATATTCGGCTCACATGCACTTGAACACAAGGAGTATGAAGCTTTTACCATTCATTTTAATAACGCATTCATTTCTATGGGGTTTTCAGTGGGTACACTACATTAAGAAACACCATTAAAATGAATGGGCCATTGAAATTAATTGGAAAGCTCTGTACAGTAATCATTTTAAAAAATATGTAGCATGCGCCCCTCCCAAATTCCTTAACCAAACACAGACAGCCTGGGGCCAATGGTCCTTGGATCCACCTGCTATAGTAAAAATGAGCCTAGAACTATACGTCTGGGCTGGTTTCCACCATTAACAGGAAGACCAAAAGCAAATGTCAAACTGGAACCCAAACCCAGGCTGATCAATGGAGGGCTGAAGTGTCAAAGGGGATCATCATCATCTTCTATTTATTTATATGGCACCACTAATTCCGCAGCGCTGTACAGATAATATTTGTCACTCACATCAGTCCCTGCCCCATTGGAGCTTACAGACTAAATTCAATAACACACACACACACACACACACACACACACACACAGACTAGGGAGAATTTGATAGCAGCCAATTAACCTACCAGTATGTTTTTACAAAGTGGGAGGAAACCGGAGCACCCGGAGGAAACCCACACAATCACGGGGAGAACATACAAAGGCCACACAGATAAGGCCATGGTTCAGGAATCAAAATCATGACCCCAGTGCTGAGAGGCAGAAGAGCAAACCAGTAGGGGGATGCAAAAAAACAGTGTGGCCCACCTCCAAGAGACTACCAACTCTATGCAAAAGTGTTTGGCCTCATCCCATTACACTAAAATAGTAAAAATATATAAATAAAAAAAACCCACACGAGATTAAATTACTTTTATTGAAATACAACTCAACAAACCCTTTGTTAACTTCTTTATTAATAAAAAAATCATTCTTTAATTGACATCCAATGGGATATTCATCTGTGAATGTAATCTACGAGATATTGTAATCTACAAGAAGTCTTCTTAAATTGTAGTCCATTGGAAGTCTACTTAAATTATAATCTATGGGACATGCTAAACTGCAATATATGGTAAATTTCAATTGTAATCCATGGGAAGTTTTCAATTGTAATCCAAGTCTTTATCAGTATTTGTAATCCACAGGAAACTGTAATACACTGAAAGTGTTCTTAAATTTGAATCCAAGGGAAGTCTTCTTATATTATAATCCAAAGGAAATTTTCTTGTTATTTGTAACCCATCGGAATTAAAACAAAATCATATTCCACAAACTGTTTGCTAGAATGCCGTTGCAGAATGACATAAGGACTGACCGGGCGTGTCATTAGGCACTGAGGCAATCACAAGTGGTTTCCCCCACTAACTATACATTTTTTTGGCTGGTGGTGAGGGGAGTGTATAGGGGAAATGTGTATAGAAAGAAATGACATCACTTCTAATAGGCAGGTGAAAATTATGGCTTTTAAAGCGGCAGTAGGCAGACCCGCCGTCTGTATAATGTAATCCAGGCAGCGGGTCTGCCTAGTGCCGCTTTAAAAGCCATAATCTTCACCTGCCCATTAAAAGTGATGCAATTTCTTTCTATACACATTTCTTAACGTCGGATTTTACAGCTGCTGGACATCAGAGCGGAGAAAATACTACTTATATTCAGGTAAGTAGACATTTTGCATTCATTTTATTTGCAGACCCGGGGTGGGAGGCTCTGTTACGCGGCAACATCCTGGGTACATATACTCGGGATATTGCCGAGGCAGCAATGTGAAAATGGTGTTAATAGATTGTGGTTTCTATTTTCACATGCAGTTTAATTTATTTATTTATTAACCTTTATAACGACAAATTTAACACATTGTTTACACAGAATGTTTAATAATTCACATCAGTCACTGCCCCAAACACACCCACGAGGGTCAATCTTGTCAGAAGCCAATTAACCAATCAGTATGTTTTTTGAGCTTTATGCTTTACATTTGCCTTAAGGACACAAGTAAGGTACAATGTCTAAAACCAGTGGGCACGGAACCTTAAGGACACAGATATGTGTACTCACATTACTAATGAGATAGAGTTGTACTAATAAATAATAAGCAATATAGCTCTATGCCATTCTAGTTATTCTTTGATCATTCTGGGAAATTGGAAGGAAGTGAAGACAGTTACTTTGATGAAATATAGCAGAGGGATAGAATGAGACCGAGGTTATATAAACGCGGAGGGGGCAGGCAGAGGTAAAAGTACAGGCATACCAGGAGTTAACTTATCTGGGTGGTGGTAGAAATCTGAGTTACCAATCAGTAGAGCCGGAAGGGGAGGGGTTAGGTTTCCAGAGGAGGCTTATAACATATAGGAAAAGGATATGACTTCCTCTTGCCTCTGGAGTTGTTACCCACCCACCCATCCCCTATTTTTAGTATTGGTATTAGTACTTGTGTTTACAAGTGGCGGTAAGCAGCCCAATCAGCGGCCATTTTGTTACATTTAAGGCGTAGTAGGCACTCTCCCCTTAAAGGGATTGGGCAAATTAGTCAGAATAGCCCTTCGGGGTTTAGGGGCTTCGCTTAGGCGGGCGGGCCTCAGCTAATATGCCAAATGGGGGAGTTTGGCATTTTACGCCTAGTCGGGTCCAAATTAGTTTGGATAGAATTTACAACTGGTAGGTGTGGCCTGGATGCTGATTGGTCTGTTTCTATTGGCCACCAATTTTTCCCCAGCAGGTTCGCATTTAATAAATTCCTGACCTTTCAAACGCCAATTAAAGTCTCTGTGTCGTTATTCTAGTTTGTTAAGTTTACTCTGGTAAAGGTAAAAGATGGTATAGTATGTTGTCCACCATAAGCGGTTTATAAACAGCAAACGTTAAACACATGTGCTACTATCATACATGTCAACATTTGGAGTACGCTTTCTGGGATCCTTTACTACTAGACATGATAATAATACCGTTACATGCAAAATTTTGAAATGGGGCCCTGTCGTTTTAAATTATGTTGCTGTGTGCAGCATATAGAGTACACAACATACACCAACTGCTTTTTACACAAGTAAACATTTCCACACAAGAAGAACATGGGCCTCATTCATCAAGGCACGCATGATGAGCGCAACGTGCATTTGTTAATAAATCGGATCTGTGCACCCCTGAATTCATCAAGGTACAGATCTGAAGATACGTGCGCTGGTGAATTCGGGTGTAGGGATGCTGTGCTCCATTACACAAGACACTGCAGGATACGTCCAATATCTATGTGGATTATAAATTTGCAAAAGAATGCAAAGAAAAAATCTAGACTTGACGTCACTAGTTAATGATAGAGGCATTAATGATAAAACAGTTAAAAAAAAAATAAGTTTTTTTAAATTTTGTTTCCCCATGAAATACATTTATTACGATGCTCTATATGTCTACTAAACATCATTTTTTTTTATACAATTGCTCCCGTGCAAACACATGTAAGAAAATGCATACAAGACTATCATCACTAGTACTCAGGGGTTAGACTAGTTTCAGCAAGAGATAGGGCAGAAAAACAAGTAACTTTGCGATGCCCAGAGCTTAATTCGGACGCAGGGCCGGATTAACCTTAGGGCTAACTGGGCTACATCCCAGGGGCCTATGGCATCCAGGGGGCCCTTGAAAGTGCTCAGCAGCAGTTTTGATCGGTCGGGGGCGCCCCGGGCGCGATCAGTGCTGCTGAGCACTTTCCCTGCAGTCCTTCTCCGGCGCGCTGTAGTCTCCTTACTGAGGAGATCTCGTGAGTCTCACTCTCACGAGATCTCCTCAGTAAAGAGAGCACAGCGCGCCGGAGAAGGAGGTAAGTGCCGGGGGGGGGGGGGGGGGGGGGGGTGCGCGGGCAGCTCGGGCAGCTTCGATCACGGGGGGGGCCCTCACGGGGGAATGGAGGCCCCCTTAGCCCAGGGGTCTCCATTCCCTTAATCCGGCCCTGTTCGGACGTGTTTGTATGCACCTAAGTTTGGCAGGCCCTTACAGTAAATTGACTATGGCCGTACACCCTTCCCTATCTTGTTCACTCCCTAAGATTGTGGACTGTAGTAAGTGTCCTTTGCGCTCCAAGACAGGTGCGGACAGGGCCGAGTTTACTGGCGTATGGTCCAGCTCTGGGCATATGCAGAGTGATTTTACGATAAACTCAAAATCGGTAGATACGATCCTTGATGAATGAGACTCATGTCCAGGAATATGTACATATCTGCTAACTGCCTTCTGTGAGTCCTGGTCACAGCTCGGAATGCCCTCTCTCCCCATCCTGCTCAGTTCCCAGCGTCCTCATCAGAGCTGCCCAGTGCCAGCTTAACAAAGTATGTTTTTTGACAAAACCATAAATATTTATTATACTTACATTTATTTAAGTTATATTTTTAGAGCACACTTTACAACAGTGACACTAACTCAAAAGTACTATACACATGAATACTAAATAAATATACGAATGTACAAGCATAGGGTAACACAAAACATAACATTCTTCCATACTTACATGAATTATTATACACAAATAGACACATGGGGCATACCTTCACAAGGGCATACACACTTGCACACAGACACATACAACGGTACACCAGCTCATACAGAAACAAGCAGCTGAAAGTTCTCTATGTTAATTTGAAATCTGTCAATCACAGTTCTACCATTTACTACAAGAAAAGAAGGCCTTCAGCTAGAGCTTACTAAAGCCACCGGGACATTTACTAATAGTTCACTAAAGGTATCCAGCTCCATGTCTCATTCACGTGTAAAGGGAGAAACACGACATGGCTTAATGTCATGGTGTTATTTGTAAGAAAGCTAAAGGGCTTCAATGAAGGGCAGTGCTGAAATTATAACTGACAAGCACTCCGTCTTGTCAAAATTGTCTGAAAAGACTAACTGGGAAGTAATGACCAGAAAGCTATTGTGTGGATACAAATAGAAAAATGTGCGCACGTTTTCTGTGTGAATTTCTTGTTGAAAAGTGTGACCTTGTCTCCTTTATGGCAAAGATCTAGCGTGAGTCATGAAATCTGTGAAAGCCCAATTTGTTTGTACAAACCCCATCATGAATTTCCTAACGTATAATGAGGCTTATTTAAAGTGACTTCTGTAATGTGGCAACTGGTGGATCTATCTTGTACAGAACATGGGTGTGTAAGAGCATTACAATACATACCATACAGCATTCTTTCTGTGCAAGGAGGGAGAATTTCACTCATTTACATTTAAAAAAAAAACAAAAACAAAATACAGTCTATGCTTGCCATATGCATCATGTTATATATTATTCCATGTTATATTACTTGTCCTGTTTATCCACTTTGTCCCACCTACTGTACAGCACTGGAGAACTTGTGTAACAATAAATATAAAATAATAATAAAATAAACAAACAATAATAGTAATAATAATGATAATAATAATACCATGCATTACAGGTTCGGTAAATGATCTTGACAGGTTTATACATAAACAGTGTCATTTGTAAAGTCAAATAAAGTGGACAATAAAAACTCATACAACTACATCACCCAGCTCCACATACCCCAAACAGGTCTTATTTTGCAGTGACCAGGCCCACTACCCATTAAGCCCTACCTCCTTTTGTGTTCTGGAAATTAAGACAGTTTCATGAAAATGGGATAATTGGAAGGTGCGAAAACCTTCTGGAAAAAGTGAGTGTGTTACGAAAGGTCTAGGATAATGAAATGACTGTGTTTATTACACTAATTCGCTGTCTTGTCCTGAGACAAATTTTTGTCTGTTGCTACAAAACAGTAGTGAAACAAAGTAGGGTCAGCAACTTAACTGAACTCTCACCATAAACCCACAGTGCAGAGCAGAAAATAATAGAGTTGTTAAATAACAGTCATAATCCGCTTTGCCCTAAAGTAGAGGAAATTTAGTATTACACACCTGATATTTCTATTGTGCTAGCTATATACACATATATAGATTTATATTATTTAGCACAAGCGAACCAATGTTTTTTTTTTTCATCCATGTTGTAAATATATATTGCAGGTACGGAAATACAGGTAAGGCCAAGTGCTGGAATAATTCTTCCCCTCTCTGCTAGAAAATGTTCTCTAGTGTTATCTCATACTTGCCAACGGCAACGGCATATGGCAAAAACGGCATTTTGTCGTGGGGGCAGTGCCAAAAATGACTAAGGATGAGCGGGCTCGGATTCCGCTAATCCGAGCCCACCCGAACAGTGCGGATCCGACGGGATCCGAGCACTGTTCGGGTACTTCCGGCCGCCAAAGGAATCCGAAACGAGGCTATGACATCCAAGTCTCGCGTCGGATCTCGCGATACTCGGATGTCATAAATACTCACCTTGCGGCCGCCATCTTCATTTCGCCTGACATCAGGGAAGAGGGAGGGTGTGTAGGGTAGTGGTGCTCCTGCGTGATCAGTGCTCTGTCCTTGCTGAGTCCAGTGGTGCTTTATACCTGTGTCCATTGCTCTGTCCTTGCTGAGTCCAGTGGTGCTTTTGTCCTGTGCTCTGTCCTGCTGAGTCCAGTGGTGCTTTATACCTGTGTTCTGTGCTCTGTCCTGCCGAGTCCAGTGGTGCTTTTGTCCTGTGCTTTGTCCTGCTGAGTCCAGTGGTGCTTTTGTCCTGTGCTCTGTCCTGCTGAGTCCAGTGGTGCTTTAGTCCTGTGCTTTGTTGTGCTAAGTCCATACAAATTTTATAATTATTAAAATCTCTTAAAAATTACTAAAAAAAAAATATTTTAAAAAATTATACAAAATTAATAAAAAAATAAATATTTAAGCAGTTCTAAAGAATAGGTACTGCAATCTATATTACATTAACTACGTTCATTGTTTAAGCAGTTCCAGAGAATAGGTACTGCAATCTATATTACATTTACTACGTTGATTTTTTAAGCAGTTCCAAAAAATAGGTACTGCAATCTATATTACATTTAATACGTTCAATTTTTAAGCAGTTCCAGAGAATAGGTACTGCAATCTATATTACATTTAATATGTTCAATTTTTAAGCAGTGCAAGAGAATAGGTACTGCAATCTATATTAAATTTACTACGTTCATTCTTTAAGCAGTTCCAGAGAATAGGTACTGCAATCTATATTAAATTTACTACGTTCATTCTTTAAGCAGTTCCAGAGAATAGGTACTGCAATCTATATTACAAGAGAAAGTGAGGGAGGAGCTGGTAAACCATTGCGATTCCACCAAGCATGTAGCTCTTGTGGATGAAGCCCTTCGTACGAAGGATCCGAGGGTGGTCACTCTTTTAAAGTCAGAGGAATACATTCTGGCCACCGTGTTCGATCCTCGGTTTAAAGCGTATGTTGTGTCTCTGTTTCCGGCGGACATAAGTCTACAGAGGTGCAAAGACCTGCTGGTCAGGAAATTGTCACCTGAAGAGGACCGTGACATGCCAACAGCTCCACCTTCATTTTCTTCCACACCTAAGGCTGCGAGGAAAAAGCTCAGTTTTCCTAAAAGACCCACTAGCGGGGATGCAGACAACATCTGGTCCGGACTGAAGGACCTGCCAACCATTGCAGACATGTCTACTGTCGCTGCATTGGATGCTGTCACAATAGAAAAAATGGTGGAGGATTATTTTTCTGACACCATCCAAATAGACATGTCAGACTGTCCATATTGTTACTGGCAGGAAAAAAAGGCAGTTTGGAAGCCCCTGTACAAACTGGCTCTATTTTACCTGAGTTGTCCCCCCTTCAGTGTGTACTCGGAAAGAGTTTTTAGTGCAGCGGGGAACCTGGTCAGTGAGCGGCGAAGGAGGTTGCTTCCTCAGAACGTTGAAAAAATGATGTTCATAAAAATGAATTATCAATTCCTCCATCAAGTACAGCACTGCCCTCCAGATAATACAGAGGGACCTGTGGTTGTGGAGTCCAGCGGGAACGAATTGATAATGTGGGAGGATGAGAAAGTACACACTGAAGGGGGCCAGGAATCAGAGGATGAGGACGACATCTTGCCTCAGTAGAGCCAGTTTAGTTTGAACAGGGAGAGATGAATAGCTTTTTTTGTGTGGGGGCCCAAACAAACCAATCATTTCAGCCACAGTAGTTTGGTAGGCCCTGTCGCTGAAATGATTGGTTTGTTAAAGTGTGCATGTCCTATTTCAGCAACATCAGGGTGGGTGAGAGGGCCCAAGGACAATTCCATCTTGCAACTCTTTTTTTGGCATTATGTGCTCTTTGGGGCCTAGTTCTATCTCCATCAGAGATATTCCTGCAGGCCATGTCACCGGCACAGCTATGTTGGTGTTAGACGTGCGCTGCATACTCTGTCTGATTTAGCAGAAGCTAGGCATTGCCCTTGATAAGCATATAGGCTTTCCGTGATATTACATTGTCAGGGATTAGGCTAAAAAGAGTGTCATGGTATTTGAGATCCCTACCTTACCTACACACAGCGTATACAGCGCTGCAATTTGTTCTATCATATTAATGTTTAGATAGGGTCTCTCCATATTAACACACTCCGCTTGCTCACATCACCCAGTGAAGCAAGCGCTATATAAGTGCCAACTTTTAGACACGTTAGGCAGCGTCTTTAATGAGAATACAGTCTCTATATAATTGTGAGTGCTTTAAGATCTCACATGACCTTTAATCAGGCCACTTTAATCGCTGCTCTATTACAGATCTCTGTCCAGTGATCATCATGCATATTTTTGCAGAACCAAGTTAAATATATAAACAGGGTCTTCTAGAATACGTACTATTTTATTTAAAGGAGTTTTAAGGGGCATTACACTCTAATAGAGAGACTTATCATTTCTGAATAAACAAAATTATATAATTCTTGTTATGTTCCAAAAAAGAGGAACTGCCATTTCTATTACTACGTTCTTTGTTTTTGTAGTTCCAAAAAGGAGTAACTGCCGATTCTATTAATACTTTCTTTCTTTCAGTAGTTCCAAAAAATAGTAACTTCCATTTATATTACTACGTTCTTTGTTTTTGTAGTTACAAAAAAGAGGAACTGCCATTTTTATTACTACGTTCTTTCTTTCTGTAGTTCCAAAAAAGAGTAACTGCCATTTTTATTACTACGTTCTTTCTTTCAGTAGTTCCAAAAAATAGTAACTTCCATTTATATTACTACGTTCTTTGTTTTTGTAGTTACAAAAAAGAGGAACTGCCATTTTTATTACTACGTTCTTTCTTTCTGTAGTTCCAAAAAAGAGTAACTGCCATTTTTATTACTACGTTCTTTCTTTCTGTAGTTCATAAAAATAGTAACTTCCATTTATATTACTACGTTAATTGTTTGTGCAGTCCCAAAAAAGAGGAACTGCGGTCTTAACATCTATGTTGGTTTTAGACGTCCATCCGGTGCCCGCCATCTGTGCAGTGGAATTCAGACCTGTTGAGGGTGATATATTGTGGCCCCGGTACCAAATAGGGTACCGGGGCCACTCCACTATGCAGTCCAGATAGATGCGTATCAGATATTTAACTACATTCAGTGTTGGGGGCAAATCCAAAAATAATTAAAATGCACTGTCATGATCGAAAACAAGAGGTATTGAAACGCTAGAACTCCACCCTCTATATGCTGCAGAGGATGGAGGAGCAGCCATATGTGCAGTGGAATTCAGACCTGTTGAGGGTGATATATTGTGGCCCCGGTATCAAATTGGGTACCGGGGCCACTCCACTACGCAGTCCAGAAAGCTACCGCGGTGCAACGTTTTTGGACTAAAAAGAATATTGTGAGGTGTGAGATGTTCAGAATAGACTGGAAATTAGTGGAAATGATTGTTATTGAATGTTATTGAGGTTAATAATAGCGTAGGAGTGTAAAAAAACCAAAATAATGTATTTTAGCGCTTTTTATTCCTTTTTAAAAATAAATCAGAACCCAAAACCCTAAATCAGAACCAAAACCTTTCGTCAGGTGTTTTGCCAAAACCAATCAGAACCCAAAACCTCAATCTAATCAGAACCCAAAACACAAAACACTAAAATTGCCCGATGCACACCCCTAAAAATGACGCGAATTACCGCGCCCCGCATCTCCCGCTCTCCAACCACGCCCCCCTGCCTGGGGTCTCCCGGAATTAGCTAGCCAAAGGTTGGCAAGTATGTGTTATCTTAGCTGCTTTCTATTCAGCCTATAAGGGGTTATTTGACTATAGAGTAAAAAACATAATGATTGACCTATTTAGCAATATAGTAAGTTTAGGACTTGTAAGCAATAAGGACACTTACATTGGATTGTTCGCTTACATAATATGGACCCAATAGTTCACATTTATTTCATTGTGCTATATATGTACAGATTTATATGCCAAGCACTGGTAACTACAATGTACTTTGTTTAGTTCTTCCCTCCATAGGGCATTTACAGTGTAGTTCAGATGACATTCTTACCAACTTCACAACTGGGTTTTACCCTTTCATGTTTTGCTATGTGCCTGTTTCACAGGGAATAACGTTTCTATATCTTAGTCTACACGTTAATTTTATACTGGGTTTTTTTATGACAAAGTCATACTTCACAACATTTATAGTCCTCAAATTGGGATATAGAGTTGTGGCAGTGTGTACACTAAATAGGCGTGGTCATGCCACAATGGGGCGTGGTCACATCACAATGGAATGTGGCCAAAGGCCAGGGGTTGGCTGGTGCCTCTAATAACTCACAGGCCTTGTCGCTCTACCTATCACTGTGCAGAGCAGCGGTGAGCGGCTTATACTTCCTAACAATCCAAAATTCTGGACTCGCCCATGGTGGCATCATGGTAAGTATATTAGGCTGTAGAGAGAACAGCAGTTTACACTGAATGACAGGTCCCAGTGATAATAAATAATTAAAACAATTAATTTTAAATGAATGAATGTGGATATCGCTCCAGTTTTCCCAGTCTTGTAAATTTCCCTGGCCCCCACAGCCCAGGGGGGTTTGGATTAGTCCCAGTGCTTCTGGGAGTGGGTGCATGTTGTGTATGGGTCCTACCTGTCTGAACAGCCTAGGGCTGGTTTTCACTACGGCAGAAAGACCCCACATTTGTGAAACATCTGTGGACTGAGCAGTGGCAATTGTCACTTGCATACCTAGTTACCTCCACTTAGACCACAGAGTCCGACAGTTAATTACTTTAAGCCAGGATGCAAATTCAGTAATTTGATTCACAAGGCACAGTACACTTTTCATTCATCTGCACTGAATGATGAACATTAGACTGTTACAATGCTGCTCCCTTACTGCTCAGAGTGATGCACTGATTGCGCCAATGACGATACACTGGGGGCAGTCATAAACTGGTTACAATATAGATCAGACCATTTTCTATCACTCCCCCCCTCTATTTTGTATATGTATGAATAAGTATAATCCATGTGACTGTCACATGGCTAGAAACACTGTGCAAAATTGCACAAATATGTATTTATGTTTGCAGACAGACAAATTAGGTCACTTTGAAGCCCATCACAGATAATTCTCTAGTTACTGTTACAATGCTGTTCCATAAAGCTCTTCAGCCATTATTATGATGTGAATAGTGTGCAATGTACAGTATTAGCCGAGTGGGGTCAAGTTTGCCACAAGCACAAAGTATGCAAGTAAGCATGTAAATGAGAGCTTCTAGGGTTCTCTGCTGGCAAATACAAGATCAAAACAAAAAAAAACAAGAGATTAATTCATTCAAGCTGCACTTCTATCATTACAGAAATATCTGCATTGGCAAAATTCTTCTGTAGAGAACAGAGCAATCTCTTTCATTTTGTGGGAATCAGAATGCCACTTTATCTACTAGGAGATGAAGGATTTTACTTTTTTTAAATAGTGTTTCTATTTGAGTTAACAATTGAAGCAGCCAAACACATAAAATACAATTTCAAAATTAAATGAAGAGAAATACAATATTATTTGGCCAAACAATGAAAAAAAAAACCTAAACTGGTAAAAAAAAAAAAGTCAGATTAAAATGAGTTAACAGAAAAACAATTTAACATATATTAGAGGTAAACAATTCCCCATATATAACTGGGACAGAAGGAGACATGTATTCTTGAATGGATAGGTGTTCACCCAGGAAGGTATGCTTTATACTATGAAAAATGTTGAAAACATTTTGTTACCTGTTGTTATGTGTAATTTGGTCATGTACCAACAAATCTTTGTTTGTCTTTTCTTATATAAGGTTTCCAACCAGTCCATTCGAAATACATAAATAGATTTAACGTGGGAGGTGAATCATGAATCTACATGTGCAAAATGTTTTTTTTCTAGCTGCTGCTGAAGATACAACTAATAATTTTTGACTACCCTTTGTAAATCTAACAGATGTAGAGACCAGTGTCCAGAATCACTTTATATGGGGAAATTCCCACAACAATGATAAAGATAAGCTTAATTTTTATGACTCTTGGGACATGAATATGAATGTGATGAATCAAGAATATATCTATCAAATACGCTGTGAGAGGTAAGCCCTATGTAATGTATTTAAGATATTTCTTTGTACATAAAAAACAGTAATGTATTAGTATTATTGTAATATAATATATTAATAATATATATTAGTAATTCATACTAGGCATCTTTGCATTTTAGATCTGCGGTAGACCCTGGACAGGAGGCGTGGTGCGAGGGCGGAAGGGTTCGGACATGGCAAATCTTGTCACCTTTGCCTCGCCCCGCGACAAAATGTAGATTTTGTGGCTGGACCAAAATGACGCATTTTGCGTCACTGAGGCTTTATTAGGAAGTGGGCAGGTTTCCGGAGAATTGCCTGCTCTCCAGGGAGTCTGGGAGACCTAACCAGATTTTGGGAGTCTTTTGGGAGTCTCCTGGACATTCCGGGAGAATAGACAAGTATGGATTTATGTGTTCATTGACATGTCCAGAGATACATTAAGCAAGTGAGAAAGATATTTTAAGGGTGATTAGAATCATTAAGTTATATAGTGAAACCACTGGATCAAATCCTAAGTGAAGATCCAAAGTTCAAGCACTGGTTTCACAAAGCTACAGCTATAAGGTTCTGCTAAGAATATTACATATTATCATACTATAACATGTCAGTCAGTTAGAACTCCCAATTACAAGCTATCAGCAGCCATGAGTAGCTTGGTAACCATTTACACAAACATGTAGATGTGCTTTGTATGGCTTTCTGCACATAAGTTCCCATCTCTGAAACATTTTTCACACCATTTTTTGGTTTTTGTTTGCTTGGTAATTCCTAAGAATCAAAAATATGAAAAATAATGGACCTATTTTTAATATTTTCCCATGTGTTAACTGTCATTGATAACAGAACAGCAACATAAAGCAGTGATGCAATTTTATCATTTTTCTTTTTAATTGGGTAATGTATGGTAATTTATGGGGCGAAATAGCCTGCATGCTTTGGGATTTTATTCTGATCATGGTAACCAACTTTAATAGCCAGCAAGAAAGCTGTATATTAATTACTGGTGAAGACCATTAGGACTACTATTGTTTTTAATCATTTATATATTTACGTGCAGCCGTATTTCTCATGGGTTTGTGGTTCCTCTTACAGAAAACTGAAGCTGTATGATGCTGAAAAAGTGGGGTGTGACCACATGGACCAATCAAAAGTCCCAATCTTCTTGGTCCTCCCACACACACACACACAACTTCTCCACTGTGCTTACTGAAACATCATTCAAGTTTTGTCAGTGTGTGGTGTATGGATAGTGATTAGGGGTAATGGTGTACTAATTAGTAAGAGAAAGCACCTTAGTTTAAAACAGATTTTAAAAATATGCTGCTATTAACAGTGACATTGACACAGAATGTTTTATCACTTGGTTGAAGCTGAGCCACTCTCTATAGTTAAGTTTACACATTGCAGGGGAGGGCTGGCAAAAGTTAGCCTGGAGGCAAGACTTGACTCAGCATCCTATTAGGAACATTTTAAAAAAAAAATGCAGATGGTCCGCTTACCCAGGCTAAGGTAGCCCATTATGAGACCGGCCCAGGGTGTAGATGCCCCCTGCCCCAGCCCAGCCTGTCCCCGACGCATTGTAATTTTCAGCAAACTGTGTACCTAAAAAAATGTTTTAGGTCATTAAAGAAAAAAAAAACAAGAAAACAAAAGTCATATATTCACACTAGAATGATTTAAGCTACTTACATACAATTGTGTATTGGATTGGGCTGTATGTGACAAGTGCTTGAGTAAAGGGGTAATGTATTTTGCCTTCATGGCTCATATCTAAAAACATGATGTGTAGCTGTGATTTAACAACAGGATTTATTGACAATTAAAAGTGGGCTCTTTTTGTTGTTAAGCTAAATCTTTGTGTTGTAGCATGGATCAGTGGTGAACTACAATTATCTAAAATACAGATGTCAAATTCGAGAATTAAATTATCCCACAGTGTCTGACAAGAGAATTTTATGGCGCAGAGAATATGACAGACCCCAAGTGGTGCAGGGACAGAGAATTGGCCTCTTGGCCCACATCAGAACATACTGGGCATTGAAATTGGCATGGTCCTGCCAATTCATTCACATCTGATTAATCGGAGCAGACCTGAAACCCATTTGGCTAACACTATGCAGCTTGCTAAAACCATGTCAGACCAAAGCAAATTAAGCTAAAAAAACAATAAATAATTAAACAACTATTTAATAATTATGTATGATTTAAAACAACATATTTGCTTACGGTTACTTACCTAAATGTCAGAGCCCATCTTTTAAATGAAGTCCTATGGATGGCACATTGTGATGTATAGAAAGAGGGGAAGTGATATATTCTTACAGGAGCTAGTAGATGTTAAAATCAATTTTAGCTAATTTACAATTATTGTCAAGAAAAAAAAAAATGCATTGGCTTTCTTCTGAAATAAATGTTTAATTAATATACGATGATTCTCCTCAGGTTGAAAAAGCACACACACAGCACACAATCAATTATCACGTATGGGGCCAGACGGATGGAAATTCCCAGAAACACACCAGAGCAAGTAACCTTCATCCAATGCCAGGCAGAGAGGTCTCTCTCACAGATTTATAGGCAGGTAGAGCCAAGCACGGTACAGCGTAGCACTTGCTCACACCGTTTGCGTTAGTAGGCTTTTCATGCCCTGCCTATGAGTGAACACATACTTATCTGCAGTGGTTGTATATAAACATGGTAAGATAAATGTGTGAAGACTTTCTACGTGTCACTTTGTGTTCAAGATTAGACTGCCTCTCTCAAATGACCTATTATTTTTACAAGGTGGGTCCAATAAAGGCAGACAAAGAACATCTCGTCACACACAGGCTGCTCAACCTAGCACTGATGTTCCCAATCAATGTTAAAGTCTTACAAAGACAAAACATCTTGAGTCTGTTAAAATCAATGTGTGATGGCATTTTAAATCCATTTTACTTTGTTTGCATAAACATCCGATTAGTGGATCGGTTTTATCAAGGACTACAAGGACAAATATCAGAATGTCTCACTGCTTAGTACATTAGTTTGAAAAATTGAACTAGGGTGTTGTGCATGCCTAATTCTTTACCATCTCCCATGAGTAAGATGGCCTGAGATGAAGCCTTCCAAGAATACATCACATCTATCTTAATAAACACATTACAATTTTGCTTGAGCATGTGTATGCAGAAATTAGTGCATTTCCTTTTTTGGCGTATCAGTACGTGAGGCACAGACATGGAGATTTAAGAACTACTAACTGTATCTTCTATAGTACTTACTAATCATGGTTTCACACATCAGGTAGTGGCATCAGGGCTGTAAATAAGGCTGTGCGATGGGGGTGACAACCCGGGGCGTAACACTGAAGGGGGGGGGGGGGGGTCTATGAATATTTTAGGTTCATGAGGTTAAAATTGAGGGCTAGGGCGGCAGCATTTCTCTTTCTTGACCCAGACGCTAAAATTTTAAGTTATGGCTCTGAGTGGCATCATGACTAAATTATGAGTTAATAATAATTGGTGTAATCAATAATCAATTTCAGTTGCTTTGTGCATGAGATCACTGTCTCACTAAAAACACTTGTGATGTAAAAACATATCAAAAGCACCATGAGGCTATAAAATATTTCTCAACACAACTGCTATGATCTATGATGAGCATGTGTGTAGGTAGTGGACCTTCGTCCAAGATTAGTGAGTTCAGGACTGCTCTGTACCTTATCTGGAGCATGTCCACATTATATTTTCATTCTGTATGACAAGGCCACAAAACCATAACATGTGTCTCTGCTAATGCTCAAATTTGATGTTTAAAAAACAAAACAAAACCACCTTCTGGCTCACAGAGCTCTATTTATTAAATGGAGGCAAAAATGTCTGCTCTCCCTATCTAAGAAGGGGTTAATGACAGCGATAGCACTGCTATTGCGGAGATTTGCCACGTCTCACGCGCGAAAGCGTTCCTTTGCTTGAACTATCAAGCCATGTCATGCATGCACATATACTCCGAGACTGGCCCAGCAAAGCAGTAAGCTAAATCTTACCGTTCAAAGCCAATATCGCAATCATTTATTAATAATTGATTCTCACAACCGTCACAATTACAATGATAAAAAAGGGCCAACTAGTGTTAAACTATAAAAGCATTTAGCCTTCTCAACAAAGTTTGATTAGCTTGAAGTTTAGTATGCCGTCTGTGACAGCCAGAAAACAAGGCAGTTTTACTTTTAGAACTTATATTTCTAAAAATTGTTTACTTTATTCCAGATGGTAAAATTAAATTACATAAACACAGTCAGCAAGTTGAATCCTCTGATGTATTCATTTACAGCACAGAAGCTTCAAAAACCCGTCCATATTTTTGTTAGTGATGTTTGCAAACAGCTGTACCTGACATGACTGCATGTTGTATGTGTCAGCGTTAAAGGATTAAATAATTCTTAAACCCCAATGGAAAGGGACTGTACGCCAAAAGGTGGTTAAACAAAATGTTAGATACTTGTATCACTATAGAAATGTCCCGGCCAGTAATGCTGACACTCACTAATAACATTCTGTTTTCTACAATTGAAAATAAGAACAATTTCAACGCAGCATTAACCACTGAATAGAAACAGTGACAGATTAGCATAGCACTCTGAAAACTATTTACATAAAATGGGAATGATGTGTCTCCTATATGCATATATTTACCATTAATTAGCAGTCAGAGGCAGCTGCCTATTGAGGACATACAGAAAACCAGACAGATAATGTCAATTCAATTTGCAGTTCATGCACTGGGCTACAACATACTTAAAACACTAACAGATATAAACATTTTAGAGTTTCCTCTTTTTTTCATCTTCAGCAGAGGAACTGTCTGCAGTAAGTCTTTTATATTGAGTGTCCCGTGTATGAACAGCAGCAAGTAAGCCCAGGAATCTGGCTGATTATTCCTATTGTTTACATAGGATATTGACTATTGTTTTTATCATCTTGTCATGTAAATAATTGAAGCTTTTGATAACTTCATAATGACATTTCAATATAACATCACTGCAACCCTCAGTAATAACGTCTGTAATATCTACAAGTAAACGTGCAATTTCTGTTTTATTCATTTATTTATTTTACCCATATTACCATAATGACCAATTTGCTGGTCACCCATGTTTATCTATTATCTACCTCGATGATGGGCAAGCGGCAGCTCGCCGAGTCTTCACCTGCAGCCCCCAGCTCCTTCCTACTTTACTGTCAGATTTCTTTGTTATAGATTGAAACACTTGTCTAAAATTCCTGCTGATATGTTCTTACAGCTCTTTCTTTGATTAACTGTATTGTTTTAACTTATTACTGAGATTAAGGGCTAGATTTACTAAGCTGCAGGTTTGAAAAAGTGGGGATGTTGCCCATAGCAACCAATCAGATTCTAGCTATCATTTAGTAGAATATACTAGATAAATGAAAGCTAGAATCTGATTGGTTGCTATAGGCAACATCCCCACTTTTTCAAACCCGCAGCTTAGTAAATCTAGCCCTAAGGGTAATGTGTGGCCCTTTAGAAGGATAGGGGGCAGCATCTACCTTATATTGTAATAATAATAATAATAATAATAATAATTAAAAAAAACACTTTACATATGTAACCGTTCGACCAGTTTCACTCAATAACTTTTTTTTATTTGCTCCACCTTATGGTAATTATATTAATTTAGCTAATAATTTTAACCCAGCTCAAAACTAATATTAACATAAGCAGGACCATCCAAATAAGGAATTATAATTTCAGAAGCTTCTATGTATAAAATAATCAGTGCTCTCAACAGGAAAAAAAAACAGTACACGAGCTTACATAAGATCTAGCTGGACTGGCGCTGTGTTCAAACTGGGTTTGTTAGCGGTAGGATTAATGCTGGGTTGTTTAGGGAATATAAAGTTAAGCAAGTAATTTTCATTTGGAATGGGCAAATGTCATGTAGAAATTAAAAAGGTAATTTTCCACTTACAGATTATACCAATACAGACACTTTTGGTTCAGTAGTTAAATATTAAAGCACTCAGCCATGTTATTATCGTTTATGTGTCATTTATTTTTAGTTTGTTGCTCTATGGAAATATTTTAATGAATCTGGCAAGTGAATATTCATAAAAATAGGGAAAATGTAGATAAAATGTAAACTTCAGCAATAAAGAGTTTAATCTAATCAGTACCAAGACGAGCTTGTAGAGGAGCGTAGAAAGGGTGTCTGTAAATCAAACTTCTGATAGGAAGGGATGCAAATGATAAAGAATTATTTATGGTAAATAGTGTGACTAACGAGAGTCAGATTTAACGATTAACCCGTTAACTGACAGAGTTACGGGAGAGCATTGGATCCCTTAAAAACAAAACCGTCAGACAGTTATTGTTACAAATCCTTACTAGGTGTATATGAGCCCATGCCTGTTTCACATATATAGTAAATAGACAATGTTTGATATAACAAACCATCTTAAGACATTGAGTCTATCCCAGGGATTACAATTTTTGATGATCCCCAACTTTAATTCATCAATATGTATTTAATGCACTAATGAAGGATGATGTAGTGCTGAATAATCTTAAAATTTAAATTTAAAGTAAGAAACAGGCAGTGCAAGCTAGGTCCAATGGTTGATTAACTCCTTGGCTACAATGACTGTCAATTACATTTAAGGCATAAACGCATCCCAACTGTCTGACACACTCAGATTGATGGTTAGTGAACTATATTACATTTCAATGGTTTTGGAAAAATCAGCAAGATATAGATATAGATATATATATATATATATATATATATATATATATATATATATATATATATATATATACACACACATATATACATGCACCAATCAGCTGCAACATTAAAACCAGATGCCTAACTTGTGTCCCCCTCTTGCCACCAAGACCTTTGAAGGAGACCTGTGGTATCTGGCACCAAGACGATAGATACTGTCAACTTTAAAAACTGACTCTTCACTTGCTGCCTAGTATATCTTACCCCTTGGCAGGTGCCACTGCAACAAGATAGTCAATGTTATTCACGTCACTTTTCAGTGGTTTTAATTTTGTCTGACTCCTCTCACTCACTTTTACCTCGTAATATCCAAAATATTCCTAAACACACCCAAAGACTAATAATGCTACTAAATGATTAGTCCCCTTATACTGTATGACACCAGAGCTGCCATCTTTGCTCTCTATTGTCAATAAAGTCTGACAAGTCTATGCTTAGAATATATATCTAAAATCATTCATAACACCCACATAGAAATTCTCTAGCATATGAAATCCATGGACCGGGCTGCACCACCATGACAGAATCCTTTGTTCAATTCTCCCATTCACTCAATATGTTGACTGATAATTTAATTACTTGTGAATTTCCACTTAAACCTTAATGAATGTTATTGTGTAATATTTACTGTATTGATTTTTTTTTTTTATTTCTTTTACATCCTCACCTCTTCTTTTCTGTATCCTATCCCTTTATATGTCTGATAAAAATCAATAAAAAAGCCTTTTGAAAAAACTGAACAATGCAGCAAACACATAGCCATTAGAGCCATAGACATGTTAGTTGTTTTAAGTCAACCTAAACACAAATACAACAGAATAGCTCCCACCACATTGACTGGTAAATATCTAATGCTATCTGGCAATCATAAGTGCTGAAAGACATCCACAGGCTATTCCAACTTCTTTAAACAGCATGGCTCTTAGATATATGATTGGTTGGTAGCTCCTCCCATTCACCAAACAGCACTATCCACCAATCAGAGTGCTGAAAGCCATCTACTAGGTCAAAATGTCTCATGGGCCAGCCACGGAGATATTTCTATACTGGCCAATAATGCCTGACAGGCAAACACTGGCCCCTGGTAGGGGTATGGGGAGTACCCACTGACACCCTTGCTAACCAGTATTTAGTGTTTGCACTCTGTTTACAAAATTTTGTGGTGGTGAAGACTATAATGACTTATTTTCCATAGTCTACATTTAACTGTTTTTAGAACATTGGTTTATATAAGGTAACAAATCCATTTGCTATCTGATTTTTTATCTCTCTTACTAAAGGTGCATGTTTTAAACCAGCTCAGCAGATCTATGTTTGTTTCCAAAGTCCAATCAACCCATTTAGATTGGGTGTTAGATCCACAAAGCTATAGTACAACTTCCACACTAATCACCAATTAGCCTATTGTGCTAACTAGTTTAGCCAGAGGTAGGATAATCATGTGAATGGAGTAAGATAGCATGTGAAACTGAAAGTGTGAAGATGAAAACAAGCACTGTGCTGTTACTGGTGATATGAGAACACTGGACTGATATTACAGTAAGTTACCCGAAAATGAGTGCAATGTTTAATAATAATTAGATCAATATTGGTGGACTCATTATCAGAAATTTTGGTGCAAATGTAGGTGGAGATATTGGGCCAATATGCCTATATCAGTGCTGGTAATCGCTGCATGTGTTATCACCATATAGCTCTTGTGGAGACACAGCAGACCTGAAAGACTGAGATTCCAAATCATTAAAACAGAGAGAAAATCATAAATATGACATTTTATTTTGGCAATACTGATTACAGGCCAATTTTCCTAAAAGTATTCTAAAATTTCTGTCAGGAAAATTTTGTCTATATGAAAATCATCCTTGCCTACTTTCTTGAAATGTCAAGGACACTCCAGATTTCTGTAGTTTTCCCAGACCCTTGGGGGAGCAGGATTTTCTCCCGGATCTCGCTCACTTCCTAGGGTGTTGTACTGCAAATAGCACCATTTTGACCCCACTCACCCCCATGGTGCACTGACGCAATTATAGTTTTTTGCCATGGTGGAACGGGGCCAAAATGACGCAATTTTCGGTGTCATGCACCCCCTGCACTTGCCAAGTATAATGATAATAACAGTTTTGCTCTCTGCTTTTCATATTAGAACAATATGTGAAATTGTTCGAGATTTTTAGAAAATAATAGGATGGCCGAGAACACCATATATACGATGGGCCCGAGTCATTAAGGAAGCAAGGCAAAAAAAGGAGTAAATGTTCTCTGGTACCAACCATGTTACAATGCAAGGGGTGCAAATTAGTTAATTATTTTGCACATAAGTTAAATACTGACTGTTTTTTCATCTAGCACACAAATACTTGATAGCTTTATTTGTACACTGAAATATAAAGTTGATCTAGGACATGCCCTATCCAAACTATAAATCTGTCCCCACATTTTAAATTTACCTCCCCCTCCAGAGCAACATGGTTTTCCCCACTTGCAAAGTTACTCCTTTTTTATGCTTTACTCTCCTTAATGACTCAGGCCCTATAACAATTTAAATTTACATTTTTAGATTGTAAGCTCTGTAAGCAAGGTCCTCTTCACTTTTTCTTACCTTTCTATTTTTTAATAATTGTGAAATAAACCTGTAATTTCTGATCCTACAAAAGTGTGAACTATTAGCACTAAATAAAGAATACATGGATATAAAATAAATAATAGAAATATAAAATGTTTTCCCTGTCAACAACAGTTCTCGAGAGTCTCCTTATTTTGGCTATATTGGCAAATATGATCTTTTATGAATTCATCTATGTGGTTTAATCTCTGTGGGGAGAAAGGGAAATAAATACACCTTGTTCTTCACTGAGTACAAGATGTGCCAAGACATGTAATAAGATCATTTAACAAGGATTAACTAAGACAGTAACCAAAATGAAGATTTCTAGCTTAGTTTCAAGCAAACCACCTTTGCGTTAGTTTACTGGAAAGGAGATTGAAAGCTTGAGCAGCATGCAGAGTAATACACAATCATTGTTAGTGCAGCTCCCCCATTACCATTTGTCAGAGACCCTCGCAAGCCCCACGCAATAATTATTCTCTCTCCGTATTCGCTCTCACAATCGAGGCTGAAAAACAAGGCTCTTGCCAGACGACCTTCTAAACAGTTCATTTTACATAATTAGGTCATAGACAGCTTAACCCCAGCTGTGCCACAAATGAGACCTCTAGGAGATAGAACGCAAAACCATCTCACGAGGCGATCACACGATTATCATGGCTGCTGCAGGACCTGTACTGTGTTCTTTTACTTTAATGCCTTTTATAAATTCAATTTAAAGGAAGTATGCCACATCATAGGGAGAGATGTTATTTTACACAGGGAATACTTCAGTACAATGGCGAAATCCCCAAGCATCTTAGTAGATAATAGCGCCCCATACAGGAGCGTGGACGTATGAACAAGGGGACCAGTCGATAAAGTTGTTTGACATAAAACGGTGTTTCAAACAGACCTGCATCCACCCACCCCTAATGGATAGATAGATCTATATCGCTTCATAGCTAACTTATTGGTTGACCATTAAATAGGCAGTACATCCTGATGAACATTTTGGGGTTTTCTTTGCAATTAAAATACATGTAGATATATGCTCCAGACATGTCCTATTGCACCAAAATATATTATTAAGTATTACAACCTAAATAAAAGGAATTTAAATTTGTTAGAATTAAATCTGCCATGACTAACCTTCCCCGTACCCTTACATTTACAGCAGAAGCCTTACGTGCTGGGTAAAGAGATTTCAAAAAAATGATAATATTGTTGTTATTAAACTTGATAAGGATCATTCACAGCCAACTAATATGCTGAAAATTAGTTGATGGCAGTTCACAGGAAAAATCACTCTGCCATCCCTTTCAGGCCTGTCATTTGTCACACCGTACAAGCCCCCTACATATCACAGTTAATGTATTTTCCATCATAAAGTAGATATTTATGCAAAGCACAGAAATGATATTACAATTTCAGCTCAGACTTGTACAGGCAGAAAACAAGGATTAGAACACAGTTGCATTTACTGATCAACCCTTGCAAAATGCTAAGAATTGATCTGACAGTCTATATAGAGTGTCCATACACTGAGACCAGTATTATGCCAAACGTAACAGCCAGTAACTATTCATTTTATACTATTATCACAGCTTGTACTCTTCTGCTAAGGTTAGAAAAAAATAAATAAAACAACATTTTGTTTGTGTGCAAAATGATGGTGTGGATAATTTTAATGTACATCTGTCTGTATTAATTTTCTCTTTTTGCCTTACGCTACATTCTAATCAAGACCATTCTTCACATAAATGGTGCACAAACGGCTGAATTATACTGCACCGGGAAAGTTTATATAGATTTTTTATCTCTACGTTATGCAGTAGACTATAATGGGCATTTTTTTCACCATTTTTCCCATTACAACAGAACCCGGCCCAGAGTCTGTATATTTTAAGACTGAAGAAATCCCACTAGAATACCTAAATCACCTGTTTAGCTTTAACCCTTTGACTTCTACATATGTCTGCACATAAGATCTAGATGTCAGCGACCAGAGTACAAAGGACATGTGGTGTTAAACAGTGACAGGACAGCTGTGCCGGGCAAGAATATGACAGCAGACTCCGAGAACACTTCATCAGCTTATGTCCAGCTAATAATACATCAGTTGGAACAGGAACATGCAAAGCATTTGTGCAAATGTTATAAGCACAATCTTTGTATTCTAGACATTGTGCTGGAAAATAAGCTTCCTTTGGATGAATCCTAATTCACTGAACATCGACAAAAAGATCAACGCCTGCTCCTTTGCCAACTCTGGACAAAATACAAGAACGCAGCTGTTCCTTCTGCCAGTGAAGTTTCAAGTTGTTGCAGAAACAACACTACTTGAGTAGTCTGAATCTGTGTGACACCACCTGGTTCCAATAGACCTAGCTCACAGGCAATTTTGTTGCTGCGGTTGTAGCATAGTGTACTATAGATACAACATAATAGCCTGTGCAAAGTGATGTGGTATAGAGTGATTATTGCATTCTGCTCCCGTAAAGCGTAATATTGTAGTGGGGAATAGTTTCGCCATCGCATGTACTGTACATGCCCGAACTTCTATCTATTGTATATTAACTATTTATATTTGTCTAATTATTGTTTTTTGCAATATGACAGTTTTCCCGAGACACTTCCACACCTCATTTCCATTGGAACACTTTACACTCCAAGGATTCAGACACAAGGTGCAACTGCTATAGGAGATTGTTATAGTAAACGGTTTCTCTTTATTTGACACCTAAAGTATTGTTTGACATTTACAACCTAAACAAAACGTCACATTCTAGTTCCACTTTTCAGTTTAGAATTATGAGATCCAGGCGCTGTATTCAAAGCAGTCTATAGTGGAGACAGAGTTCTCTGTGCAGAAAATGTTTAGGGGAAGAGTAAGTACTACTTTACACAGTTACTTAAGGAAACAATATTTGAAATTCAGAACATTCAAAATAAATGCCTCATTAAATATCTGTTGTGCGGGACATAATAATGCCAAACTCTGACTTGTAGTCATATGAACGCATTGACACCATACTTGCCAACACTCCCTGAATGTCAGGGAGACTCCCTGAAATAGGGTGATCTCCCTCACTCCCTGAAGAGTCTGACATTCTCCCTGATGCTGAGTCAGTACAAGACGTGGTTGGCTTCGCCATCTGTGGCATGATGACACAGTTCAGAAATTGTGTCCTATGTCCATGTATTGATGCCTATGGAGGTGGCCATTTTCATGGAGACCAAGATCTAATCAAAGACTGACAGGTAAGACAACATGACTTCAGTAATGTAGGCAGAAATGTAAAAGACACTTCAGTCTCTAGAGATTCTTTAGCTGCTTTTCTTTAACGCATAGGTGCCTACTCTCCCGGAATGTATGCGAGATTCCCGAAATTTCTGAGAGACCACCCAGGATCCCGGGAGAGCAGGGCAACCTCCTGGTTCTCGGCCCCACAATAGGGAAGTGGTGGGGACAGGGGGGCTTCATGATGCAAATATTGCATCATCTTAGCCCCGCCCTCTGCTGTAATTGGCCAAACCTGTGACAATCGTTTAGGGGCAAGGCCAAAATGATGTGATTCGGCAAGCCCCGCCCCTGCACGCCCACCTCGCCTGGGATCTCCCTGAAGCCAACAAGAAAAAGTTGGCAAGCATGATTGACACCATTGCTCATATAAATCAGTACTTAGTTTGCATCAAAAAAATGTAAATATTAACTTGCAAGCCTGTAACTACGGTATTGGCCAAAGCATGACTACACCTATAAATACGCGCAACATTCAATGTGTCCAGGAAGAGGTAGAAACTAATTTAGTAGGTGGACAGAATAATAAGAGAAAGAAGAGAGGGAGATTGCTGCTGTTTTAGTGAAGCACAGCATGGAGCAAGCAAGTCTATTTGTTTATTGCTAAGAGTATACCAGGAGGGCACTGGAGCAGCCTCTTTGAAGAAATCAGTGTTCAATGTATGTAGGACACATCAAAGGAGAGTCTGTGCACACTCTGAACAAAGTATTGAACATGGCTTATTACTGAAGTACAAGTTTTTATAATTGGCCTGATTTGTCCAGAGAAAACAACTTTGAAGCCAAGTTATATTTGTGTCTGATCTATACGTTCCTTACCTTACATATATACTGTACCTTTCCATCAGGTAATACTCAGTGGTATCACAGTGATGAAGGGTTTCTCTCTCCTTTTGTGAAAACTCTCCGACTGACAACATGAACACTCTTAGGCTAAGTACACACCGGTTAATCTGTGTTTACGATGCGTTTCCAATGCAAGGTAAGCACGTGCAGCCGGGTGTGTACATAGAAGTCATTGTGCTCAATGAGACAGTACATATTTTTGTTTTTTTTAAGGCAATTTTTTAACGCATCTTCTTCTATTCTTCTGACGAGCGGCTGCACATTTAATGCAGTTAATAAAACATATACAGATGCGTTTCCACATGTGTTCGGCTTAGACAAGGCAACATCCTGTTTAGTCACAGACCCAGGTTTAAAATACCCAGATTGAAGGCATTTGAAAACAGATCCAAATACATTACAAACACATATTAAATGGTTTCTATGCCTTCTTACTTGTATTTTAGCATGCATTAAAAAAACACACACACATTATAAACGGCAGTGTGTACACTGCTTTCTAGCTCTCTCTTTGGAAAATGATACCCAAAAGCCAGTAAAAACATAGGTATCTGTTTTGTTGGATCACTAATCACAAATAGGTGGGAAAAACTGTATACAGCACATTGCTCCATTCATTTTAGTAATGAATGGAGCAACGATGTTATTGCCAAGTAGAAAATAATGTTATTACTTTCTGTTTGAATATTTTTACCGTACAAAGGAGGGGAATGTAGCGCTTATCACACTGAGTGTTAGTATCAGGCTAAACAACGAAAATATTTCACCTCTTTAGTTGCTTCGGGACACAGTTATTGAAAAAAATCACATATCAGCGCAACATAACATCGATACTGGCCCAGAGCAGTTGGAGTTAAATTACTGCTAATCTGGGCCCCCCCGTGCACATGTGTGCATGCGTGAGCCGGCTTACGCATATGCAGTGGTATTGAAAACCTAAATTTGGCTTCAATTTTATTGTTAAAAAAAGGTATTACAAATTGAAAAGGTATTTAAAAAAAAAAAAAAGGCATTTTTTTAATGGTTTTGTTCTTGTGACGCCATCCTGCGCTACTACAGCAGAGGTAGTACTGTAGTACAGGTCGAGCTGGTGAAGCCTTGACTTGGCAAAACTTACCGCCAGCACTGATACCGCTGATGAAAACCCCTTTTATGTATTTGGTGAAGTGAAAATAAACCTTATTGTCAGTGCTCTTTAGTAACAAACTAGGGGTCAGGCAGATAAATCCTTAAAGAATAAAAATTTGTTTTGGGTGGAGTACAAAGAATGAAAAAAAAAAAAAGACAAAAAAATTAAGGTATACTTACCACAGACCCTCAAGTCGCTGGATCCACCATAGTCCACAATGACTTTAACAGTCCCACATCTCACAAATTAAACTAGGACACTGTTATTTGGGTCCCTAAGTTCTTTTACTGAGGATTTTTGGCTTTTCATAACGGTTGACAGGATCTATTATCTGTTTAATATCATACACCATTAGGTGGGCTACAGCTATAATGTGTGCATGTGAGGAATCTACTTTGATTAGCAAGAAAACATAACACAGAAGTGCAGAATATATTATACAACTCAGCTTACTGTTTTCTTGAACTGGTATTTGGCACTTAACTCATCACAGCAAAGATCCTGCCTAGGAAAATTACACTTTACAGTCATTTTAAATGTTATTGAGCTGCGCATTTTATTGACTGTTTTGCTTTCACCGACAATGCAAGAGCTCTTGGAAAACACATCAATGCTTTTCAGCAACAGGAAGATCAGAATGATGCACAGAATGGAAATTGAGGACGAAGACGATGGAAGGAATTATTGATGTGTGGATTACCTTATTTGCCATGTGTAAAAAGGACATTAACTTAACCATCATAATCAGTAATTGATCTCAAGGGCGAGCTTTGGTATGTCCACGTAGACCATTACTCTAATTCCGTAGACATCCATTCTATAGTATTGCTTACTTTTATTCTACGAACTGTTGTACAACTACTTCTTAAGTCATGAACCTAGATTTTTTAGCCTCAAGACAAAGAGAAATTTAATAGGATAATGTTTGTACAGTCTGTGACCTGTGTATCTCTTACTTAAGTGAACCTGGTTTACAAACATTAAAGGAAAAAGTGAAAATTGTGATATATTACACAATTATAAGCCATCTAAAATTAAAACTAGCAATGTGAATTCTAGCACTATACACGTAAAAGTGTAAGTACATCTAAGTGAAATTTATTCATGGTATAATTCAAGACCTAAAAAAAGTAACGACAACACTATGCAGTAGGAACAGAAGTTGTGATATAATTATTGGAGATAGAGAGAGGATTTTCTCATAACAATATTTCTTTCATGAAATATATACACTGCTGAGCATCCAATAACAGTGTTACCCTCCAAAATATGTGATTGCTAAAATAATACATTCAAGAATTTGTATAATACAACAGTAAATGACATTAAACATCATAGAGAAAAATATGGTGGAACAGGGGAGAAGACTACAAAGAACAGAGGGAAGACAAAATCAGGAAGGGTCTGTTGAGTGATACCTATTTCTCCATGAAACAAGTAAATAGAGGTACACTTTTTAACAAAATTAACTTTGTAGTTAGGTATTGGAGTGTGGCGGGGCTAATCAGAGGGGAGGAGACAGAATATTATTTGTATAAAAATAATAATTGCTGAAACCATATGACACAACAAGAGGACAATTACTTATTGTTTTATACCAGCAATGTAAATGTGTTTAACCTTGACTGATTAATGAAGTCAATTAGGCTATAGTGACATTTCATCTACTATGTAAACTAGTAATTGTTTGCATTGGCTTTAACGACATTGTTGAACATATAATGACATGTTTAAGAATGGGATCAGGTGAATAATAGTCTGACTTAGCCTTCTTCTATCTCTAGTACCTTTAATGTGTGGCACAAGAGACTGCCCAGTGAGGGATGCGGTGTGTCTCTATTGTGAATACCTATACACAGGGAACAGCAGAAAGTATAGCCAGTTGGCTCAAACTGTTCAATAAATGCCTATTCTTTTGAAATCTAGAACACACTCTTACATCCAGCTGTGCAGAATACACGTTTGAAGTGGAGATAATTAAATACTTCTTTTTTTTTTTTAGCGTAGTTTGGTATGAGGAAGCTTCCCGGGATTATAAAAGGGGATTCAGATTTATCTAATCCTACTACTGCATCACCTAAGTTCAGTGAAACAATTGAAACGATGACAGTAGCATGCAATTTCATTCTACTTATCAAAGACCTGTAAGAGTGACTGCGTTACATAAGAAGAAATAAAACAATGAATTGTCCTAATGCAAAATGATCAAATAACTAAAATATTCAACTTGCAATAATCTATTTTATAAGTATATTTTTTAAAGCTTCTCATTCATAGTAATTTCTTGGTTTTTTTTTATGTAGTCCTTGGCAGCAATATATCCAAACTAGCATAACGTATCCAAATAAATACAATTGCTATTGCAGCAAGATAAAACACCAAGCAACAGACACAAAACGTGCAGTCAAGTATGTTTCACCCACCCATACTGTGAAAACATCCACCCTGTAGTATTTGACGAATCATACTGCTTCTAAACTGAAAATTCTAACTAGATTAACTAGATACTTTCGCATGGGAAAGCAGAACTGTGCTGATAAAATGATCCATGGTATGAATTAAGTCTAAGCGCCATGTTACTTAACTTTTTCACCTGCCCTGTAAACAGGGTCAGATGCGGAGAAACTCACAAGAGACTGGACAGATTTATGAGATTTGCTGCCCTTCAGTTCTTTTACGCCTCCAAGAATAATGTCTTGTTCACACTATGTAAAGTTCCCTTTAAAGATAGTCAATGTGCCTGTCTATTGCTTTTCTCTCTCCAAGAGGGGAACTCTTCTGCTCCACAGTTATGCTTCACTAGTTGCTGAATATGCAGCCACATTTCCTTTATTTAAGAAGCATGCATTTAGGATGGGATGAATACCTCTAATGCATTATGTATATCCCAAAGCATCTGCAACTAAATAAGGAGAGAAGAATTCCATTACATGAGATATATATATATATATATATATATATATACACATATCTATCTATATATATCTATATCTACATATCTATCTATATATATCTATATCTACATATCTGTCTATCTAATATATATATATATATATATATATTCACACACACACACACATATACATGTACACCACCCATTGATAACTAATGCACTCAAAAATCTGTTGTAGGTTTCCCTAGCACTTAAAGGCTTAAGTTCCCAAGCCATTTGCAGAATTGTGTTAATAGAGTAACACTATACAAACACATGATTGATCGTGCAATGGAAACCTCTGAAAAGATGAATGATAAAGCCAGCTGTGGATTATGATAAATATTTGTTAGAAAGTAACACACAAAGTTAAAGCAGGCATACCAAGGAAGGAAGTCTCAGAGCACCTGCCAGCCTTCTCTCTTCTGCTATTGCTGTGCTTCTGTTCTGGAACAAGGAGGTGGCTGAGAAGGATGGATCGGGCAAACTACACAGATACTCAGGGGGTACCGAAACAAGATGCTCAGGAGAAAAAAAAACCAAACAAACAACAACACATACTGTAGGTGATGTGTTGCCAGGCATATGTGAAAGAAAAAAGCCACTTAACTCTTTCACAGTAGGAGCAGTAATAAGATAAAAAAAAAAAAAAAGAACGAGGCAACACTGCTGTGTGTTTCTACAACAGAATAAGATATTACTCTGGCCCCAGCACGTTCTCAGCTACATTGATATAACCAGTTGTTATATGGTGAAAGTAAAGTAAATAATCTACAATACAGGAACAAGGGCATCGGTTATGAATAGTGACCAAAATTCATTGTTTGTGGCGGAATAAAACATATTTATATTTTCCCTGTACATTTGACACTCACTTAGGAGGGTTAAATTGTGAGTACAACCATATCCTAGGATCCACGTACAATTATTACTCAGTTCCACAATATTACATTTACCAGTGCCTTGATATTCTGCATACACTTATAGCGCCAGTATACGTTATCTTCTTGTACTTTTCTTTCAAAGCTACAATATCTGTATAAATCAATCAGGTTTTCTGCTATCCAGTTAAAAAATACATAATAAATGATTAAGTATAATTCCTTACCAATATATTGATCAATGACTAAATATTCTCTAATAAGTTTACTTTGTCATTAAAGTTCGGGGAAGATAAGGATAAAGATAAAGTAGTTTCATAAACAGTAAAATCAATTCATCAATTCAAGGCATAGTATAATGATTAATGGGATGGTGTAGTACATTAAATAGCTGAAAATACTGAGAGAGATGTTACAAATGTCACCGGACTATATGAGCAAGTCTTGGACAGCATGATCTATTAATGACAGCACTATTAAGGTATTATCACTTCTGAACGATGTTCTTCAAAATTCAATATACCACTAATATCACATAGACGGGAATAAAATATCTGTCTGTTGTACTAGGAATTCTCTAAGCAGACAATGCATCTCGACCTCCTACTATATTATGCCAGCCATCCTCAGTCCAAAAAAATTAAATTTTTTCACACAATACAAACATAAATAAAAAAAAAAATCCCTAACACATTCAACATGGCAGTAAAGCAATAAAATGATAAAAGTATATAAAAAAAAAAAAAATCAGCTCTAGAAAATAAGCACATTGGTATATTCTAGCTTCATGTGTAGAGACTTTTGGGAATTAAAACCAGCGTCTTGCATTTCCATGTAGTAGTAGGATGATTAAAAGTTGTTATATACTGTACAATTTCCAGTACTGCTGCACAGAATAAAAGTATTGTTTTAAAACATTCACTTGTCAAGCAACTGAGATCTGCTTGTTAGTCATGTGCTGATCATGATAGGAACTATCAGTGTGTATATATAACAATATGAAAGTATTATTACTAGCACAAACTAATACCAGTACAGCATGTTAACAATGATTCATGTTTTATTACATTTGTTTGTAAATCTGGATTAGTGATGTTAGGTGTAATGCAATAATCATGAAACAAAAATAACAGTCTCCATCCTCGTTACACACTTCAATTCTAACACACAGCTTCACTGATTTGTTGTAGATTCCTCTAAGAAGCAGGAATAAAGGGGGACTGAGATCTCTCTTTTTATATTCATGTATAAACGCTAGTGCTCAAGACAAACATGCTTTCAATTGTTTTCTACAATTTCGTCAATATTTAATGTATTATCAATGCTTTCTGTCTGTAAGGCATCAAAACAAAGCTATTATTTCAATGTACCAAAAAAAAACTCCCCAACAACATAGGCACAGAACGATATTACAGGTTGGACAGTGAGTTATTGAAATAAAAAATGAAAGCACAAAATGGTATTTGATTGTTCTTATATAAAGGGCAGTCCAAGTGGGAGATGGTATTCTGTTCGAGCACATGATGAGTCCATCTCTATTAGAAAGCTCTTTGTATATTGCAACGGTGGACATGTGCGTTTGCAATAAAGTAATGCAGTGTGATTAATGTTACCAAAATGTAGTAACTGTGATTCATCTAATCAGTTTTTGTTCTTTTAATTCTGTTATATTTTAGCGACCAAGAACAACCAAAGACCAAAATCGTATATTACAGCCAAAAACTAACCATTGACCCTGAAGTATGAATAATGGGGTCAGCCCTTGGTTGGATTAACAGTGTGTTTCTCTTTATTTGAAAACACCAGAAGAGAATTAAGATTCTTAGACCATTACTTTCACTCAGAACATATGTACTTAAATTTATATATCTCTGATCACAAAACTATTCATAGGTAAGTGAACGCACCACCATCGGTGGCAATATAAGTACAATGAACCATACTGAGGTTAATATAAAATATCATATTAAGAAATAAAGGGTAATACCTAGCCTCAAAATTGCAAATCTAACAGGCACTTTAATATATCTCATAGGTACATAGGTAGATGTTAATAGATACGAGTAGGGCTCTTGAGAAGTGCTTTATTGTAAAAATAAAAAACTAGGTCCATTTACAATATTTAAATCTAAATCGCAAGTAAAACTTGAGGATCAATAAGAGCACAAATATACTTGAAGTATGTGTAGCATGGCTATACGTTTACAGTACGCTGGTATATATTTAGAATTAAAAGTTTTCCTTTCTGCTTAATATGACAGTCAAATGAAAAACTATATAAGAGCCAGAAAAAATAGCCCATTTAGAGGAAATGTGTCTGTGCTCCAACCTAATAAGACGAAATGTAAGATTAGGGAAATGAATGACTTTTTTAACAATGTGAAATTGCCTATGCATACCGGATTCAGAGGATAGCAGCGCATTAATGCCTATTGCTGGGGGCTGGGAGGGTTTATATATTCATAAAGTTACTTGCTTTCTGACAGTGCTTCATATTTTATATAACAGCAGCCTTACAACACAACTCTCCCTTGAAGCAGAGAAAATGACATCATATGAAGGTAGCATTACAATAATTTTATGCTGCTTTTAAGACTGTACTGCAAAATAGCTATGATCAGGCACATCAGATACCATGTATGTTTGGTTGACAATATTTGTTGAAAGATCATCAATATATGGTTGTGAAAAATATTTAAAGACATTATGGAAATACACTCTTTTGTATATGTCGAGGCAACAATTATAACTATTAAACATTCAATATTATCCGTTATATACATAGCGCTATCGTATTCTGCAGTGTTGTACAATCAGGGAGAACACTTTGAACATAACAGATTCACGAGCAGCAACACAGTTACCAACAATGAAACAGAAGATGAGAACCTATATAAAAGGAATTGCTAATATAAAGGGATTTCAAATGTAAAGTATATTCAGCAACTTTCTAACAATTACTTGAATGACCTATCTTGTGTGATTTACAATGAATTCTAAATTAAATTACGTCACAGGAAATGATTTGCTAGCAATACTTATGGCTACATTTTGCTTTCCTTTTAAAAGGTACAAGCTTTAATCATCAATAATATATCTATGCACTTTCAGAGGAAAAAAAACAAACAAACGATTGAAGCTTTGCATTGCAGTTTTCAGGATACTGTCTATGCGTGACAAATCAAGGCCCTCGCTTAAATGCAATTAGGGTCTTGAGATTCCACACACAGGCTGAGAAGCCATAACACTTGTTTTGAAACAAATGGTGTCTTCAACATTGAGAAATATTGCTATCAATCACAAAGCAAGTTAATTCGCCATAATAAGGCAGGTTTGGATGCAGCCCGATCCATTGTGGAATGCTTGTATCTAAAATTGATTACAAAGGCACTGAAAATGTATGCAGCCCTCCAAACCACTTCTATGCTCTGAAACATTAATCTCAATTGCAAAGAGAGATTCATAATGCCCGTGATGAAAAAGTATGAAATAAATCAGACTTTATAAGATGCACCAATTAATCACATTTTTTTCAGAACCCAGCAAATGTTTCATCACGTTGGGTATTTTTAAGCCTACTTTGCTGTATGTTACATGTTTAAATGTTCTAGTGTATATGGATCTTGCTTGGAAGGTAGACGCCTTAATGTAACTTTTGAATATACAAAATGACAATATTAATCTCTTTTTTCCATAAAATCATGGCACAATTAAAGTTGCATAATACAGCAATTACAAGTAACATACATTCTTTAGAATTTATATCACAACCTTATAAAACAACACCCTGGAAGACATGAATGTCCCCCATCTAACTTGTAGTGTGTATAAATGGGGATGGATATATGTGAATATTTCTTAGTGTGTACAAAACTTTTGCTGTATTGTATGTCATGTCCTAGACAATTATAGCTATAGGCAAAACTTCTATTTTTATTTTAAAAAAACAAAACAAACCCCAAATCATTAGTACTATAAATACGCATGCATCTATAATTTATCTTTCAGCAGTTGTCTCGTGCTTTAACATAAAATACTAGCAATAAAATCTCTACTAGAAATATCTGTTGTAACGTGAACGCTGTACCTGTATCAGTCTATGAAATAAAGGCTTTACAGTTCCTATGGAGAAAAGCATTGCAGCTTTGTAACACTCCTATCCCCTTTCAAATGAATTTGTGTTATTATAACTTACATTGTGAGCTGGACTCCTGTTCTCTGTATGATACCTCTAAGTTATTACTATGAAACATAATTACTCTGGCTCAGTGGGGCTTAACAGAAGTACTAGCCTCGACTGGCTAAATGGAGCATACATGTTAGGGAAAGTTTTCCTATCCAGCAAATTGGAACATGATAAGAAAACACAATCGTTAGTTAAAGAGAAACTCTTCTAAATAAGATTTTCTTTGGAAGGACGTGAGAAAGGGGAGTTAAGTATCTTTCTCTTTTAAATGACTATGCTACCAAATTATATCATCCAATCACATCAATATGTTTATGTATTTCACTAATGGTATAAAGATCCAGGGGTCACATTTTGCTAAGATTTACAAGATTCTCAAGAATTATTTATAATTTAACCAGTTATATTAAAGTAGTCACCGCATGTGTCTAGGCCACAGCTGGACGCTGCCGAATATACTGTATAAAGTACATTATGTGATATAAGTTTAGACAAAAGAAAACCTATCCCTGCTGACATTAGTAATGCTGTAAACGGAATGGTAAATAGGGTATTAATCTCTTTAGCCTCAGATATACAACTATTTTGGAACTAATAAAGCATAATTGCAGCAGCCACGAGAAGTGTTTTTTACACACAGTTTTCAGAGGAGATATAAAAAAAATAATAATAAAAAAAAAAACAAGCAAAAGTTGACCAGTTATCACATAAACAAATGCAATAAAATAAATAGAGGAACAAGGCCTCACAGTGGTTTCTATTTTGACTGTGTTTTTGGGGAAAACATATTTGTAGGAGGTAAGAGAAATGAGAAATGAGTTATGTAATATAGTCTTTAGTTTTTGTTTTTTAAACTATCATTAACAAATCAAAAATATTTGCTCCAGAGGTCAAAAATGTATTGTAAGCTAAATGTGACATTTCAGTACAAAGGTTCTTTGGCAAATAAGAATTCAACTACTTTCATTCGGTTCTACACTTGTAGTCGTCATTAAGACACAAAAAAGGATTATAACAGATAAACGTGGAATATATCAGTAAAGATTTAAGCAGGCAGTGTGATTTGCCAATAAGTTACATTCACTTCTGCATATAATTGTTTTTCGATAATATGATAATAAGATTGTCAATAAGATTTGTTTTTGCCATTAACTCTTTATCTGAATTGATATAGTTTAAAACTGAACTACTAAGTGCTAACAAAGTGCAGGAGCACTTAATAAAGTGATAGGGTCTGTCTTATGAGTTCAAACTAAAAGAGAACACACTAAGCACAAGTCCCATATTCCCATGCCAGGAATAAAAGACCACCCACTGAATTCTTTCAGAGCTTCCTGGCATATGCTCCATGTACAAGTCAGAACAGACACCCAGCCTCGGCTTTACTATAGAGATTAGAATGTGACAGTTTGCACTTGCACTGGTCACTTATTGATAGAATGAATCAGAAATAAATGGTTCTAGATCAAGTGCCTAGATAGAAAGCAGACTCACATGGTGATACACATGGCGCTTTTAACAATGGTGCTTTTCCTGCATTACAATCGCTCATGCCCAAGTTTTATTGCAGCAGGAAAAGCGCAGCGCTTTTAAATCCCACAGGTTTACTCCAATAAAATGTATTTTGGTTGTAGAGGGCATTTATTGAGCACTTTGGACACTTGTCCAAAATGCTGCTTTCAGCGTTTTGAAAACCGCTCGATCGATTTAAAGCGTTCATGTGATCTCTTCTTACTTATAGGGATTAAAACATGGAGTGAAAAGTGCTTGTGCGACACTACCCTAAGTGTGAAGTGGCCTAGTATGATCTTGACATATAATTGGACAACAAAGGTAGTCTTAGTCTTGTTTTTTTATTTTATTTGTGTTTTCATACTCAATGTCTGAACCCTTTGGAAGAAAAGTGAAACAACTGTAGCTTTCCGAGCCTGGTGTGCACCAGTTCCAGCACTAATGCAGCTACATACAGTATTATAATAATAATACACAGAGGCGTTTGATAGTTGTCATGTGCATGTGACTGACTTGTCTAATGGTATAGGCTGCATACACATTTGTAATAAAGCTGACAGGTTAAGCCTGGCTGTATTAACACTGCATGTGCTTCCAACTGATTGATTTGTTCCCTTGTTCCGGAACAAAAACAAGTAAGACTTCCCTCTCCCACACCAATCATCCTACTAGTGTTGTGTTGACAAAATACAGTAGTTCTTTCTAAATCAGCGCTGTTTTACTGCAATTAACAGAAACCAAGCAGCGATGTCAGGGCTGGATTTACAATAAAATCCCCCTTTGTCCTACATAGAAGGAAATGAACTTTCTGGCAAGAAAGCAGCAGCTGTGGTGATATTGACACATCTCTTCCCAGCAGGGTTAAGGTCGGGATGATCGCATGCTGACATCCACTCCTTGCAGTCTCTTATTGACTAAAAGCCAGTTAACAGCTATTTTAACCTCTTCTCAGCTGCTACACACACATGAAAGAGTTATACTTCTTAGAATGGTGGATTAATAATATCAAAGCTTTCTTTTGTGCCTAAAGTGCTATTTGGGGAAAAAACCCAGGTTTGCAGAATATCTGTTAATCCTCCTGCACTGCACTGAATTATAAGGGCAGGTGTTTGGTACCCTAGCCAGAGCTGCTAGAAGCATTAGCCTAGATGGAGAGGCTACAGGTTTCTTATGTTTCGTAATAACTCCAAAACATAAGGACCACTCTCCCCTTCTTTCGTCTAGAGACTCAGGTCATTTGGCATGGTTCCTGCCCTTGCTTTGGAAATGTCAGAAAGATCAATGGCACCATCTGTCCCTACAATCCACCCCTGAATGCAGAGGTTGAAGTTAGAGAGGGATGGGGGGGGGGGGGGGGGGGGAGATCAAATGTGATGTAGGAATGACCACGCTTACTGTTTCTAAGCAGAAAGGGCAAATATACACAATCAAATCTGCATACTTTAAAAAGGAAAATGAAACATAAACCATATACACTCTCAAAACTAAATGCACCACTTACCTTTATCCTCTCTAAGCAGATCCCTCTCTCTGAGGATCCCAACATGGAAAACATCATATAAATGGAATATCAATTCAAACAGGGGTGCAATTGAAGGGTGCAACTTGTGCTCAGTTCCAGCCGGCCACCAGTCCTGTAGCTATGATGCCAGCAGCTAGTCCACACTTGTTTCTTGGTCCTATTTGGGAGTTTCTTCTTCAAGCCTGGATCTCACACCCCCCTTTGCAGACCTGTGCACTATCTCCCTAGGTTAGTTGCTGCTGAACGAGGGATACAGCAGGGTACAGTAGCTGGGAGAAGTTGTCCAGGCTGGGAGCAGCTCCAACAGCTACTGCCAGGCACACACGTGAAGCAGCTGCTGCCTCTGCTTCTATCCAGGAGCCAACCACGCTCCTCCCCAGCATATAGCAAGGGGGAGCCCAGCGTCCTCTAAACACTGCAGCCACCAGCCTGCATATTTATAATCTTCCTCCGCTGCTCAGCAGGAAGGCTACTTTCATACGTCCTTATCAAAGAGGGAGGAAAAATGTGTGCATATATATGTCCTAAAAAAAAAAATAGTCTGCTTTTATTTGTGCTGCTGTTTGCAGGATTTCCCCACGGCTTGCCTATCTCTTCTCACTCCCCCTGTCTGTGTCTGCTAATGCAAAGTACCGATGCTCCCATGCTGTGTCCAATCAGTGCATCTACTACTAGTGCAATGATTTAGGGGTCATCCATGAATAACACTTCACGCTGATGAATGGCTCTTTGCAGCCTCCTGCCCTGATGAGGGTGTCTGCTCGCTGCTGATTGCAAACACTAATGAACTTACAGCTTCATTAGCTGGGCTTTCTCGCCAGCAATATTGTGGTCTGAGCTGTGTGTGACTCCTGCAAACAGTCCCCAAAAAATTGTAAGTGTAACCTTTCCTTGCGCTGTCTGGGGGGCACAGAAAGCCACAGCAGAGCTGATGCCTATAAGGAAGCTAAGTGCAAGGATCCTGGTCATTTTTCAACAAAACCAAACGTAAAAATTGAAGCGAAACACCAGCAAAGAGTAGAGCCTGGCAATTAGCTGTGTCTTTTACTGTAAGCCTGCTCTCTACTGTACTAAAGAGGAAAAATACATTTTCTCTCCAGGGGTGACTACAATATGTTGCAGACCCATGGAAACTACAGTAATAGCCTAAGTCAGTTGACAAATCTCACATTCACTGATAGGCAGGTACACACAGAAAAAAGGAATCGTATCTCCAAGCAATAAAACCAACGTCCATGCCATTAGCAGCAAAATATACAGCAGTAACCTGACATGGTCATTCTGCCGGTCTCTTAGTTTACAAATGTGCACATGCCTTGTAGAGCTGGATCACATGATGCATCCATGAAACGTTTAGCTTAAGCCTTTAATGATGACAGCACATATTAATGATAATTAATGCTTGCATAGCTACGATTAGACTGTGCTGCACGACACACACACATTTTCTCAGGCACCATAACTCACAGTCCAAACAGCTTACAGCATCATTTTGCTATATATATGTAACCCAGGGAGTAACTTGCCTAAGGTCACACAATGCTGTCTTATACAGGGTTCACACTCAGTAAAACCAATGTCATTACTATTAACTCTCAGTCATTTCCATTGCATGTATCTGTGTGTCATACCTCATGTCCGAAGTGTGCATTTAGAGAACTGTATATTTCCCTAACATTTATTGCAGGATTGCTTTATTTACTATAGACAGAGGTCCAATGTCTGGACAATATTGACATTATCTCCTGCAAGCAGGATAATGTCTAAAAAAGATGGATTAGGTGGATTAGATTATCAAACCAACACAGTCACAGCTGACAATATAAATTCTTTTTTAGTATTTTGCAATTTGTGCCATCATTATTTCATACACGCCAAGTTTCAATAATTCTCACCCGGGTAAGACGTGGCGTGGTGATGTGGTCGCGTCACCATAGTCCCGCCCCCACTATAAAATGCCAAAACTCATGGTATTGAATAACGGAGAGGGGGCTTAATGGTACGAATACGCCCCCACCATTCAATGCCGTGAATTTCGGCGAATCCGGGAGGTTTGCCTACTCTTCCGGGAGTCCGGGAGCCTCCCGGGAATTCCGGCAGAGTAGCCAAGTATGCATTATTTATTTGTCATATCGTATTCTGTAATAAAAACAAAATTTCCCAATTATATCTGACTTCATTAACAATCTTAATATTTAAACACAGCCTGACACTTTTTATTAACCCCTTCATACCCTTTGAAGCAGAGGTGGAAGAGTGCATTGCTGAGCCCCATAACAAAATTTGGGTAGGGCATAGACTTGTTGATCTTGCCTCCCAGGTCTCTTGCTCTGCTCTCAGCAGGGGCCTCATCTGAGCATATGCAGTATGGAGCATGTGCTCCTCACAAGTGACATCCCATTGTCTCCTTGTAGGAGGCTGGACAACCTGGCATTGCTGGGCCCCCCTCACTTCCAGGTCCTTAGCAGTCACACCCCCTATTAATAAGCCACTACTTTGAAGAGTAGATTATTTTTGTAACTACACCTTCTACTATTCTTTGGCTCCTATGATCTTGTTTATTAGTTATAATTCATAAAATACAGAGCCTCATGTGGAGTTGGGCGCATATTCCATCTAAAACACAGATGTAAATTGCTCCAGATAAAAAATGACCCATTCTACCTGGTATGCTGAGTCGGCGCATCTCAGCTGATCGTCATCATCATCACTTTGTAATTTACACCAGGGAAGAGCACCCACAACGCATACGTTTCCTGGCAGTTGTGTCTGCGTCTGCGTCCAGGTCTACATCTGTCACACTCCCTTATTCTCCTCTGCCTACACTCGCACTCCCCTTGTGTCACCTGACCTGCCTCTATAAGCGCAAGGAGTCGTATACGCAAGATGCGGCTAACTTTATATACAGACTTAATCGGAAGTCTTTATATGGGTATGTGCAGCAGTGAAATTCATATTTTACACTTCGCAAATGAACGTCCTACTCTACATTATGCCCATAGTGTGGAATTTTATAAATAGTTCACAATGTGGTCTGTACAACATGATATACAGTTTATACAAAAAAATAATCTAGTATACTGGATGCTCTTTTAATGTGCAGGCATTCACAGCCTGTGGTATGTGTTCTCTCATGTATACCTCTGCCAAATCTTAGGGTACATCCACTAATTTAATTAAAAATAATAGTTTAATATAAAAGTAAAAAACTAATAATAAACATAGGGGGCCTGATTCTTATCCTAATAGAAGTCCATTTGCGTGCTGTAACTTGTGTGACTTACACCAATTAGCGCAATTGCATGCAATTCATGTCCGAATGCAAATGACACTAACGGTTGTCTACAACTTGAAGGATGGAATGGGGGAGGGAAGGACAGACGAACGTAGACAATGTACAGTATGGGCGCGCAGATGCAGCCAGTTCAAGTCCGGGGTATCTTGTAAGCACACTTTCGTTTAGTTGTATCCTTCACACCAGGTGTAAGTGCCGACTCATAGTTATGACTGACACAGCATCATCTTTGTTTTAAAAACTGCATGTATGTGTGCTTGTAGATAGCACAGAACATGTGTATGCAAGTTAGAGAGGCTACAAAAGCTCATTGTGTATGTACAGTCAGGGCTGCCAAGAGGAATTCAGGGCCCCGGTAAAACTAATTCATGGCCCCCCCCCCCTTATAGTTGAGTAAGCAAAAAAAAAAAAATTCATGTGTATGCTCGCACAATTGGGGGCGTGGCAATGCGCCGTTGGGGCGTGGCTAGCACAATAAAATCAATAGGTCCTGAATCCCGCTACGTGACATTTGTCCAAGCATTCCTGACTTTCAGGACATCTAGCACCCTTGTGTAATATAGGAAGAATGCAGTGTGCACACAAAGAGTTCAGTCTTGGCTGGACTCACCAAACATTGACATTGTCCCTACTAGAATGACAACATTTCACACACTATGCTGCTCTGTCCTACCTGTTCTTCTCACTTTTACCACATGTGGCTGCAGATTTCTTTAGTTGCGGCTTGTCTGGATCATGGAATGTTGGAGGACCTATTTGGAAAAAAAATGGCTACATTTAGAAAATTACAGCCAGCCCCACCGTTAAATCAATAACATCCATTATTAATAATTAGGCCTTCCTCCAGCCCCAACATTAAAATAGTATTCCCATTACCCCGCAAACAAAATAGCAGCCATTAATTAGCCACCATCTACCTCACACACACTACATTGCCAAAAGCTCCGTGCCATCACACACACATTACTGTGCCCCGTTATCATCACCACGCTATGCCCCCTTATGATCACACTGCGCCCTCCATGCTGCCTTTGCCCCTTTCTTTAACCCCCTGTGCCATGCTGCTTGTCCTTTTCTTTAACCCCCTGTGCCATGCTGCTTGTCCCTCCTTTCTTTAACCCCCTGTGCCATGCTGCTTTTGTCCCTCTTTTTTTAACCCCTGTGTCATGCTGATATTGTCCCTCCTTTCTTTAACCCCTTTGTGTCATGCTGCTATTGTCCCTTCTTTTCTTAATCCCTCTGTGTCATACTGCTATTGTCCCTCCTTTCTTTAACCCCTTTGTGTTATGCTGCTATTGTCCCTCTTTTTTTAACCCGTGTCATACTGCTATTGTCCCTCCTTTCTTTAACCCCTTTGTGTCATGCTGCTATTGTCCCTCTTTTTTAACCCCTCTGCGTCATACTGCTATTGTCCCTCCTTTCTTTAACCTCTTTGTGTCATGCTGCTATTGTCGCTCTTTTTTTAACCCCTGTGTCATACTGCTATTGTCCCTCCATTCTTTAACCCCTTTGTGTCATGCTGCCCCCCCCCGTTTTCCTTCCCTCACTTACCTTTACTTCTCTTTTCCTTCTTGTCTTCTCTGCTGCTCTGTGTTCCATTGCTCCAGACTGACTGAATACTGGGCGTGACATGATGATGTCACACCCGACATTCAGTCAGCCTGGAGCAATAGAGCACAGAGCAGCATAGAGGAGGGACGCCGGCGCCGCAATCACGTGAATATGGTTTTGGTCTTTTTACTACCCTGCTCCCCCCACCAACGACTGAGCCCCCCCCGCCGAAAAAAATAAATAAATAAAAAAAAAAAATATTTTTTGCTAAGTGCATTCTGATGTGACTTTCATTGCACATATGCATATGCTGTACTCTGTTCTGTCTGTTACCATACGGCAAGTAATGCATAGCCACAGCATACTTATACCCAGATATATAAAGAAATGCATCTTGAGCTCCTCAATTTGCATTCAAATTTCTATGCTCTTTTTTTAACTGCAAGTTGCATTCGGAAATAAATCAGGCCCAGAGTTAGAAATAGTTGGCAAACATTTACATATTCTAGGTGGTTTATAGTAAAGTTTTATTGGTATAAAGCAGGGGTAGGCAACCTTAAAAACTCAAAGAGCCATTTGGACCCGTTTTCCAGTGAAAAAAAAAACTCGGGAGTCACAAAACCTTTGGACATCTAAAATGACGATAACAATGCTCAAAGTTCAAATACAGCTGTAACCAGCGGTATGAAATCAAATTTGAACAAACAAATCCGTTTGTAGATTGTAAAATAAGGCACTTGCCTTTTTTCTGTAACAGTCTCTCTTGAAGATGAATTACCGGCAGTGTGTTATTTATATATATATATATATTATATATATATATATATATATATATATATATATATATATATATATATATATATCTTTAGTAATGCACCTGTCTAAGATACCAGTGCTCCTATTCCCCCTCCTTCCCTCCTGTAGGTCTTTTCTTTTTCTGCCCCCAAGAAAAAAAATTTTTTAGTTACTATTTTACTTACCTGAGTCCTGGGTCTCCTCTTCTCTGCTCCTCCTCGGCGCGCTCTCCCTGCAACTTAATGATGCTGACGCGACCTTAGGGTCACGTCAGCGTCATTCAGCCAGCAGGGAGCTGCGGCTGGGGGAGGAGCGCTCTCTCCTCTGCCGGCTCTCGTTACATTTTTAGATTTTTACATCGCAAAAAGGGTGACAGAGCGCTGTCACCCCCTTTGCCACTGACACAGGGACGAGCCGCAGCAGATGGCTGCCGGAGCCACATGCGGAGCCGCAATCTGACTGGTTGCCATAGGCAACATCTCCACTTTTTCAAACCCGCCGTTTAGTATATCTAGCCCTAAATAATTTACTGCTTCTTTTGCACCTAACACTAATGAGGTATAATTCCCATTTTAAGGTGGTCTATGTGGAAAAGTGAATTTTTCTGCCTTTTTGTTTTTTAAAGCTAAATGAACATGTAAAAGAACCACTTATTTTGAAAAAAAATAAAAAAATCCAATAGCTTTCCTATGCCAATTTGATCTTTTTTGTTCTGACACAGGAATTTGTGGATTGATAATTAGATGATAATTAGAATCAAGTCGTGCTGCTAAGTGGGAAAGATACTGAAACACTTTTTAGTAGAAAGAAACCTAATGGTAGCAAAAATATTGTATATTTAAAGCTTGTAAATTAATTACTATATATGTTAGGATTTGAAATAATATATGTCAATATATAATATATGTAATTATGAATATTTGTGTGTTTGCACTAGAGAAGTAACTATTCACTAAAACATCTACTTTGCGACAATGAAAAAGTATCACTGACTGCTGTATTTTATACATATCACATCAAAAATTAGCTACTCAATGAATAGTTTCAAGCCCTGGAAAAGACAAAAAAAACAAATTAGCAGTGAGGGACACAGCTGTAAATTCTTTCTTTGGTAGGAAAGCGTGAAAGCGTAGTACGCCCCCAAAAATTGTACTTCTACTGAAAGAAGCATAGCAAGTGCAATGTGAATTTACAAGGCAAATAACACAGTGCCCGCCACAGAAGCAGACAGCAGCTGTGTAGCTGAAGGCCTCCCTTGCACCCATCTATGTACATGGACTTAGAACACCCTGAACTAAAACTAATCTTAGCCAGAAATGCAAAGTTCAAATAAATAAACACACACACATCAACAACTATTATCCTGTGAGCAATTCTATGTCATCTTCCTTTTTAGTCTTGTTGTGTTTTTTCTTGTCAAAATTTCCTTTGTTCTGTAACACTACACTGCCTGGCTGTACTGTATATTCCACTAAAATCCTTGGGGCGAGATATTATACAATATTTTCGGTCATAAAAATTCAGGATTCACAAAAAGTTATGGTTTGCATCCATTTTGTCTTGAGATTATTACAATCAGAATACATTTTGGGAAGAACACTATCTTTGTGACTTTGCATTGTGAATATTCAGTATTTTTTTATAACTTTTATAATTGAATGAGCAATAATTTATTCAGATACAGAACGACTGGATAAAACACACAGGGCACACGACATGTTCAATAGCTTGTGCGTTTCACTGAGAATACCAGAATTGGGTTTCATAAAGGGAGCAAATAATTCTTCAGCAGCACTAAAGCTCAGGACGAATTTTTGACCTAATTTTTCAGCCTTGCCCAGTCAATGTACTGTTGTTACAGCTAATGCAATGTTTTTTGCACCTGGTCTACTTTGACAAATGACCCCCAAAGTATTTGAAGATTGATTGTGGTTTCCAGTTACACTGAAGAATTTACAAGTAACTCCAAGGTTGCATTGATCCTGCCTGAGTTAGATCCCTTTTCGCAGTACAATTCACGATGGTGACAATATACAGAATGCACTGAAATGTCAATATTTTGCAGGTATTGATAGCTGCATAAAGGATTGTCAGCGTAGTATGTAATGAGAATAAAAAAAAAAAAAGGGGAAGAGGAGAAGGGCTGTGTGTGAGTGAGAAATATCTCGGATCTTTCTAAATAGGACTGTGACTTTGATGCCCCCTGGCTGCTCTCATGCAATTCGTCTGTAAAGGTTTGTTTCTGTGATAAGCTCTTGTTCTGTCTGTTAAGACTGCATTTTCCACTTCACTGTTGGTAGGTGGGAGGAAGGAAAGATTGATGCTTGGACTAAGTTGTAATTAAGGCTCCACAAATCATGTAGCCGCAGGAAGCGTGCCCCATTCACTTACAGTGTCATTTTCTAAAACATATACTTTATTATATTACTTGATTCTTACCTAGCACTGACAGTTCAAAGAGATCCCACTAAATAAATCAGTAGCATACCCATGATACACATTTCTTCAGCATCAGGCTAGTAGGCTGAGATATCATTTTTTTTTTCTCTGTTAACACAATTTTAACGTCGGAATGTGCTCACTAGTTATACTCTATGGAGACATGTAGGGGAGCCCTGTGTATATATGTGGCATTATGTACAGTCAGGAAACCCTCTGACCTTAACACTGTCATGAATGCCAGTTCAACCAAGTGAGGATTCAAGACAATCCCAACTTGTATCAGACAGTAAGTTCACTGTCAGTTTAAAGTCGCTTATGAAAAGTGCATAATAAGTTCCATTGTGTTTAATAGAAAATGAATTGCACACAGATTTAGAATATTACATTGTAATTCACCATTTATTACTACCATTGTACTGTCATTTTGACCAAGAAAAGTAAAGGCATTAAAGAGGTTGTCGACTTTTGTATTTTTCTCCTCCCATTTATGACCTGCTTGTCCCATATAGCAAATAGGTGGGAAGACAGTTAATATCGGGACAATCTGTCCAGTACTAATCAAGAGATCAGAAAAGAACAATGTGTGTAAGCTGCAGGGCCCACATTGAGATAATCGTAAAGGTCCCTTGGGAAGGTCCCTCCTTTGTTTGTTGTATAAGGGAGCGGGTCATTGTGAAAAATGGAACCACGTTTAGAAAAAGAAAACTTGCCGTTTTGAAAATTAAAATATTTTGCTGATCATAACAGAGGTATTGCTGGACATCTCTCTCTCTTTTTCTCTCTCTCTCTCTCTCTCTAGTTTATCCTTTATTTTGTACAAAGCAGTGGTGGCTAGTATACAAATCAGACCACATTCTTGGTGGCTAGTTACTACAGTGGATCCCAAACTTTTTCAGTTCAAGGCACCCTTAGGGTTTCCTTAATTTTTTCAAGGGACCCCTAAGCCAAAATAATTACCAAGTAGTGCCCCACCTTCCTTACCACTGGCCTTGGCCGTGGTACCCCTGTGAGATCGCCGAGGCACCCCAGGGAGCCTAGGCGCACAGTTTGGGAACCACAGGGCTAGTATATAAAGCAGACCCCCATTCCTGGTGGTTACTATATAAACCAGATACCACGGGGGCTAGTATGAAAGCAGAACACATTCTGATTGATTAGTATACATTACAGACACCACATTCTGGGTGGCTTGTATGCTCCACTGACTTACCCAGTGTTGGAATTTTACTCTCTGTTTTGAAAACATTGCATGATTATTAGTAATAATACACAGTTGACCCCCCTAATGAACTTGAAATGGCTGCTGGAGTTTACTGTAGAAGGGGCAACTTTGCACCCATGATAGCATAGTTGCACTCACCCATCCTACTGCACTGCTACTTGTGCCAACATTAAGCTGCTTTTCAGATAACAGAAGCTCTGTGATGTCACCAAAACATACACTGCCGGTAAATAGCCCCGAGATGGGAGACTAAATTAAGTTATGTCACCTTACTGGTCTCAAGGAACCTCCGACAACTAATTAGTGTTATTTGAAAGTAAAGAAGAAATAGATTTTAAGCTTGCAGAAATCAGATGATAACTTGCAAACTAGTTCTTACCTTGTTCAATTATCTATAGCCCTATTTATTTTAAATTGCTTGCACATTATTTTTATTATCTTTTATTTATAATGCACGAACATGTGTATCATGAGGGGATCAAGACACAAATTACGTACACTGGCATTGAACATAAGGTAAAGACGGCTCTGCCCAAATGAGCTTGCAATCTAAAAATAAAATTTATTAAGAGACTGCTATTATGACTAGAGGATTTGCTCATAAGCAGAGTGGTCATTAGTAGAAGACTACTGCTACATATTCCAGAATACCGTGCTTATCAGCGGGAGACTGTAAGTCAATAAAAAAGTGGATTGTACCGCTTCAACACACTGCAGTTTTTAAGGCATTGTGAAGTCATTAATTGACTGGGCCCAATGTTAGAGACTGGACGTGCCACCTAATGCATATAATAGGTAACTAATACATTTATAACAAACAGTAGAACCTTTTAGTCATCCAGTGTAGTGTTGGGAATATGGTGGAAATCAGAACATGAATGTTTTACAGCAGTAAGGGATTAGTCAGACAGAAATTTGTATAATTACTGGGTTACCAAGCTCTCAATCCAGGATTTACTGCCGTATAAGGAGCAACAGTATTGAGAAGGGCTAAGCATTACATTATAACATATCACAGCTTAGTAGTTAACAGTATTGCTGAAATTAAAATGGATTGGACCACTGTTTGAAGAAAAAAGCAGATTGCTGTATTTTCTAGTAAGGGATCAGACTTGCAGTGTGTGTGGGCATAGGCTGGTGTAGTATGAGACTATGGAGGGTGGTTTAGGGACATAGACATGTAGAAACTGTTTTATTGTCTAACGACCACAGTCTGGTAGATTTGTTGAGCCACAGTCTAGTATATTCTGTGAGGACACAGGCTAGTACATTGTGTGAGGGCACAGGCTAGTATATTGTGCGAGGACACAGGCTATTATATTGTGCGAGGACACAGGCTATTATATTGTGCGAGGACACAGGCTATTATATTGTGTGAGGACACAGGGTATTATATTGTGTGAGGACACAGGCTATTACATTATGTGAGGACACAGGCTATTACATTGTGTGAGGACACAGGCTAGTACATTGTGTGAGGGCACAGGCTATTATGTTGTGCGAGGACACAGGCTATTATATTGTGCGAGTACACAGGCTATTATATTGTGCGAGGACACAGGCTATTATATTGTGCGAGGACACAGGCTATTATATTGTGCGAGGACACAGGCTATTATATTGTGTGAGTACACAGGCTATTATATTGTGTGAGGACACAGGGTATTATATTGTGCGAGGACACAGGATATTATATTGTGCGAGGACACAGGCTATTATATTGTGCGAGGACACAGGCTATTATATTGTGCGAGGACACAGGCTATTATATTGTGTGAGGACACAGGCTATTATATTGTGTGAGGACACAGGCTATTATATTGTGCGAGGACACAGGCTATTATATTGTTTGAGGACACGGGCTATTATATTGTGTGAGGATACAGACTATTATATTGTCCTGTAAAATATGGGCTAGGATAGTGTAGATGTCATTGGCTGGAAAATAGTGTGGGATTCTGAGTTTCCACTAGTAATATTGTGTGGGCAAATGCCATCACTTTGCTGTTATATTGTATAAGGACACTAACTGAAATAAATAAGTATGGAGCACATGGTGATATATATCATGAGGGCACATACTAATATAATCTGTAAAAGCAAATATTTGTATGTTTTGTGGGGGTACAAGCTGTTATAGTATTCTTGATTATGGCTTCTGATTGGTCCTCCAGCTCACACCCTCCCTCTGCAGTATCAGACAGTCCAGGTATTTGGCAGAGCAAAATGGTGGCATGGAGCAGACCTACGGCTCCGGCTCAGGGAATCAGCAAGTTAGTAACATTTAGGTGGTGAATGGTAGTGCAGCTTTATGTATACCAACAACCCAGTGTGTGGGTGATCGTATCAACCTACACAATTTATGAAGGGGTTACCATTTGTTTTTTTACCGCGGTCCCTATAGAACTCCATGGTGACTGAGATGTCAGTAATTTATGCAAACTAACGCTATCTTAGAATGGTGTTAGCTTACCTGTTCCTATGGGGTCCAGTAAAGCTGGAAAGGCTTTGCTTGATCCCCGCTGGGTCAGATCCTATGGGCATGAGCAGACTTTAGCCGCACATGAGCAGATCACTTTCTGCTGGCAGTGAAGAATATAAACAGTTTGTGGGGGGGAGGCATTCGGCGGGGCTCCTAGACAAGCCCCATCATAATAAATTACAGCAGTACTCCACTATGTGTCGATGCAGTTTGCAGCTATACAAAATGAGAGTTATTGCTGCTTTACAATAAGTAGACCCTAAGCTTTGATAAGCTCTTTAAACTTTTACATATGTTTGTTGAATGGTATTATTGTCACTTTTTAGCACTTTTTTGTACCTCTACTGGCCCTTTAATTGATTAATTAATTTGAAGCCTTTTAAAAGAAGCGCAAATTCTGGGACGAATGCCCATCGAAGGACAACTGCATTCTGTGTATGAAGTTTTGTGGTTTTTATTTCCAATCTAAAGGACCACTGAAACACAAGATAGTTGGTTGGCTAATTGCATATTCTACTGTACTGGTTTCCGAATGGGTCGATTGCTTGTAGAAATAAGAAATGATCTTCCCCTCCTCCCAACACACACACGGCAGAGATTATGGTTCTAACAAGGGACGTAGAATGGACTTAATGATCTATTCATTTTATAAGCGATATACTTATGTTACTGAAGAGTTCCTCAGTTTGAACTAAAAAAATAAAAATAAAAAACAAAACACTAATGAGCTGCTCTTAGTAGCCTGGGTTGTGTCTAATGATTCTGCATGCTATGGCGACAACTAAAATAGTGTCCTTCTAAAGCCTTGTTCCCACCCAAACTACCATCATCTCTATATAAGCTGTATGCACTCTTATAACCCTGTCATTTTAAAGCATTATTAAATCTACCTACAACATAAAACCACAAGTTTAGATTTTTGCATCATAAAATTTGCTTTTTTTCTCACTTTTTGTCTTACTGTCTGAAACTGCTGCCTCTGATTGCCTCGTTATAGACAGACCCCTATTAGTGCCCTATCTACATGTTGTAGGATGTTATCTTGCATTTCTTTATATATTTAGCCATTATATCAGTAAGTAAGTAGCATCTTGAGGCATTATTATTACTTCAGCATGTCAATTATAACACACAAGTGATGCTAATACATCTATACACTGTATAATATCTGTATCTCTGTATTAACAGTGAATTCTAGTTCTGATGTCAGCACTACTTATTAGGACAAATACGTAACCTGTACAAAAGCACTCCACGTGTGACCTGTCATTGAACGCCTTGTGATTTATAATATTCTTAGAATTTACAGGAGATGATACATTATCCCATAGATATACTTCCACATTTCTAAGTACCAAATCAGATCATGCTGAAGCCACGCCCTAGACCAGAGGTGCACAAACCCAGTCATCAAGAGCTACCAACAGGTCATGTTTTCCAGATTTCTGTCTGTAGAAATAGGTGTGATATTTACTGACCCAGAACAATAGATTAACTCACCTGTGTATAATTACAGAAATCCTGAAACCATGAACTGTTGGTAGCACTTGAGAACTAAGTTTGAGCACCTCTACCCAGGGCCGCCGAGAGGTGGGGGGAGCGGGTACATTTTACCCGGGCCCGTGCTTGCCAGGGGGCCTGGGCCGGGCCGGGTCGGTTCGTTGGTGGGGGGAGCTGGAACAATAAATCAAAACAAGAAAAAAAAAAATACTCTCGTGACCGCGGCGCCGCGTCCCTCCTTTCCTCTTCTCCATTCACACTGACTGCCGGGCGTGACGTCATCAAGTCACGCCCGTCAGTCAGTGAGGAGCGCCAGACAAGACACAGCTAGAAGAAAGAAGAGAAGACAGAAGAGAAGAAGAGAAAAAGAAAGAAGCTGACAGGAGGTAAGTAAAGAAACGGAGAGGCAAGGGGGGGAAAGGGACAGTGCTATAAAGAAGGAGGAGTAAAACAACGGGGGAGAGAGGCTGAGAATAAATAAAGTAGAGAGAAACAATAAATAAAAAAGGGGAGAGAAACAATAAATAAAAAAGGGGAGAGAAACAATAAATAAAAAAGGGGAGAGAAACAATAAATAAAAAAGTGGAGAGAAACAGAATAAATAAAAAAGGGGAGAGAAGCAGAGATTTAAAAAAAAAGGGGAGAGGCACATTTAATAGTGGGGACTATTAATTTAAGATGGGGTGGTTTGGGGGCTATTGAATATGGGGGTGAGTTTAGGGAGAATGAGGTCTATTTATTAAATGTGACTGAATTTATTAATGGCAGTGATGGTTGCGGGAAATAGGTATTGCTAGGCTGTTTGCAGGAAGGGAAATAGGTTTATTTATTAAATGTGAATACTATTATTTTAATGTTGGGGCTGGAGGAAGGCCTAATTATTAATCGTGGGTGCTATTGATTTAACGCTGCGTCTGGCTGTAATTTTCTAAATGTAGTAATTTTTTTTCCCAAATAAGTCCTCCAACATTCCAGGATCCAGACAAAGCCGCAACTAAAGAAACCAGCAGCTACAGGTGGTGAAAGTGAGAAGAACAGGTAGGAGAGAGCAGCAGAGTGTGTGAAATGTTGTGATTCTAGTAGGGACAATTGGAATTTTTGGTGAGTGTTGTGCCCAATGTAAGCATGCAGGCCAAAACTGAACTGTTTGTGTACACACTGCATTCTTTGCATACTACACTGTGGTGGTAGATGTCTTAAAAGTCAGGAGTGCTGGGACATATGTGACGCTCTGGTGATTTCAGGACCTAGTGATTTTGATGTGCTAGCCACGCCCCAACGGCACATTGCCACGCCCCAAATGTATGACCACACACCCCAAAAAATTTGCACCGCTTTTAGGCTAGCCACGCCCCAACAACGCATTGCCACGCCCCTGAATGTATGACCACACCCTTGAATTTTGGGGCTTACTCGACTATGAGGGGGGCCCCATGAATTTGTTGTACCCGTGCCCTGAATTCCTCTTGGCAGCCCTGCCTCTACCCTAGAATGTGAGGCTTTGCCTGTAAACCATGAACTAAACGTAGAGAAGTATGATATGTATGTATAATATATTACCTTGTTGCTGTCCTTGGTGAACTGTAAACATTTTCTGTACTGATCTGTCAGTTTCATTGGGATCCACAGGCTCTGAATTTCTACCCGAAAGCTTCCTCTCTGGTTATAATATTGTAAGACTGAAGAATGAAGCTGGGCTACCTCTGACTTACAGGCAGAGCGAATTAAAACTGCGCTTTCCCCCTAAACAGTGCAGAATAGGAAACCTATGTTCTTTTCCTTAAAGCCCAATATAAAAAGAAATTAAACTGTTGCATACTCCATTTGAATTTGATATCAGTAGACCCTTTAATTATAATAAAGAATACATTAGTGATTGTGTGCACATTGTCAGTGCACTCGAGCATAGACGCCATTGCAGCCATTATGACAGTGTGCGGGGCCATAGTATCCAGCCACCCTCCTTCCTAATTCACTGGGAGGAGATCTGTTAGCAAATTAGTCATAAACAGGCCAATATAAACAGTTTCACATTAGTCAGAACCAACAACACCACACATGCACAATATGCAATAGAAATACTACATGTTACTGCAAAACCCCAACAGGAAGGGTCAAGCACATCACTGGCCCCTTTACCTCTGCCCATGCCCAAAACAGACATACAATAATAAGATATAATTATAAATACAGTGCTATGTACACATCACATTGAACAGGAATTTGTTTTTTCTGCATTGCAAGTGAAATATGTTTGAATCATCGAATTAGTGATAAGTGAAGTAGGTAATATGTTTTTGTATCTTCAATACAGAGTACATAGTTTACAAATTTGGTGCCTGAAATGATATCATGTTATACTTCCATACAAAAACTACATTTTGTTTGTAGACTCCAATGTACGCAGGAATGATGATCGCATTAACCTGTCTACTGTGTGAAATTTACTGTATACAGCAATTATTGTTAGTTTGTTTTTATGTGTGCATTTATGTCTATTAAAATTAAAATTTAATTCACTTAATATAACTATTTCAAAATTATATATCCATATTTCATGAAGAGAATTTAAAAAATTAGATTAAAAAAATCCTTCAGTCTGTCCACACTTTTATTAAAAGTAGATAATTAAGGTTTGTTGCCTTCACGGAGCGAATAACTTATCTTCTGCAGGGAAAAGCGGATAAATATGATCCTATTTGGGAACTTTGGTTCACGTTGGCCACTCTCACTCCTCCTACTCTGTAAAAACTACTTGTAGTCCATTAGCCTGACCCTTCGTATGTAACTGACGTTGGTGTTAACACTTCCAATATCTATTTATCCAATACTGCCCTTGGATTGTTTTTTAGTTCTCTTCATGGTTTTAGTACATATCCTGACAGTCGCTCTGCTCCCATTTTAGCCCCCTCCAGCCATCCCATCCTTTGCTCCCCATTTTTACATTTTACTTTTAAAACTTATAATGACATTCTGCAGATGTTCTGTTCTTTTTAGTGTTCTTTTTATCTATTACCGTGTTGTTGTTATACTGCTGAACTCTTTTTTTTTTTCTGAATCTGTTTTCATTACAAAATAAACAATTTAAAAAAGTAGACAATTAAATGGGCCTTGTGTTTGCAGTGATCACTACTGCCTTGTATTGGGCATATAAGAAAGAAAGTTAGCACATCTCGATTTCATCAACTGAAAGGTCTAAGTGCAGCTTAAACCATTGACACCAAACATGCCATTATGGTCCAAACCACCTGTAAGACGTTCCCCTCCCTCTTGCCTCAGGCTGCGACATACAAATTGGAGGCTGGTGGGTCATCCAGTTGGCAACTCTGGAACAATCAGGTGAAACTCCCTATTAGCCTCACACAGGTGGTCATTTACAAAAAAAAAAAAAATGCAGAGGCGAGTCAAAACAAAATAAATATATATAAGTGTAAAACTGTAATTTAAGTGCTGCTTTGTGGTATCACATCACTAGATTGTGCAAATACACTTGTTTTTACAGCTAAGCACATGTAATGCAAGTACTCTATGTGCAAAATTGTTCACCTCCTGATGGCAATAGCTAGGAGGATCGCGGGTGCACCAACTTAAGCAACTACATGCAATAACAAGTTTTTGTTTTGCGGGATGAGATTGTATATACACTTGCAAATCTACTGTGTCTAAGGATAAAAGACACAATGATTTTATAGCTATTTGGAAATGAAAGATTAGTGTATGTGTCTGACAATATATATACACCTATGTTGTACAGTCACAGTAAATAGTTACTTGAAAGATATTATAAATTTAAGGAGCAAAAGCTGCATTTACAAAGCTCCAGTCTTGACTGAATACATTTCATCATCATCACCATTTATTTATATAGCGCCACTGATTCCGCAGCGCTGTACAGAGAACTCATTCACATCAGTCCCTGCCTCATTGGAGCTTACAGTCTAAATTCCCTAACATATACACACAGACAGAGAGAGAGAGAGAGAGAGAGACTAGGGTCAATTTTGATAGCAACCAATTAACCTATCAGTATATTTTTGGAGTGTGGGAGGAAACTGGAGCTTTGCAGTTGATATAGAAGTTTTATTTACACTTTCTGCACAAAAGGTATCGCCAAATCACATTATTCACTTTTTATTTTTAATATTTTGTTGTTTACAGTTCAGGGATTTACAGGAATTCATTTTAATTTATTAACAATAAAGATTAAACATGTTATTTGTGTAGGGACACATCCATGGAGTGCCCCTATTAAACACACTTCTTTTTCTTTTTTTTTCTACGGAGTCAAATTTGAAATGGGGCGAGGTGCACCTCTGGATTTTGCATTTAGCTTTAATTTGGTGGAGACTTGTGAATACATAAAAGATACAAATATAAGTATTATCTCCCTTGGGTGAGGACACACTCGGTGAAAATTAAATCTCTCTCTGTTTGACTTCAAACTGCTTGACTGTGCTAAATGATTCCTATTGCCACCAGCCAATCCAAAACGGCCAGAGTGGGAAATAACTTGTGGTAGGCTGACGACTTTGATCATTTAGCAGTGGGCAGCGCAAGTGTGGGAATGCATGGACTAAGAAAGAAGAAGAACCCTGGATTTTTCATTTGACCACAATGGATCACAAATGAAGAAAATACATTTTCAATTGGACTATGACGGATCAAGAACAGAGATTTTGTTTTATGTTTAATAAACTGGTAAACAAAGGGTTTGAGGAATCTTATTCAATTACTTTTATGCACACCTTGTATGTGTTTGTTATATGGGCCTGGATCATTATAACGGGACCAGTGGGGTCCCCATCTTCTTTATTACCCTGGTCCTCACAGCCCAGGGATTGGGAAGAACCCCAGCTCTTTTCAGCAGAGGGCTGGTAATCTCTATGATTGGGCATGTTATTTTTCACCCTAAATATAAGCGCTATACTGAACATCTTGGGATTAGTTTTCACTATAGCAGGGATTCTTTCTGTTTTAGCCACTGCAGCTGGTTGACGATTTTTGGGTGGCTACGATACCCCGTTTTTATATATTAACATTTATAGTGCAATGCAAGCACCTTGGATCTTGAATGCCTCTAGGGCTGCAGGAACCCGCAGAATGTCCAACTTTCTAGCTCGCTAAAATCAAAGTTTTTGCTGATGAGCAGGACCTTTTAGGGAATTGGTGATAAGTGAAAACAGTTTATTAAATAGTTAATAAAGAGTTATAAAACTATAAAAAGTGTTTCTGTACTAGCAGCCCCTTAGAGCCAGATATGCTCATCTGTACTCAGCTGCCCTCAGAAGTTCTGCCTTGAGAAGAAGCTAAAAGTCAGTTAGGGGAGGTCAAAGTTAATGGTTTAGACTAGGTCAGAACAAGCACCCAGGTAACTGCAAACCAATAATGGTCAATGAGCACTGTCAGAGAACCCATTAGGGTGCACCTATCAAAGGGCACATTTTTTAATATGTTACAGAGCGTCAAAAGAGATGCATCTTGTGTACATGGCTGTGTAAATGTAACGCCTGAAAAGATTCAGTAACAAGCAACAGCCAAACCGGTGTTTGTGTGTGTGTGTGTGTGTGAGTCCAAACAGCCGTACAAGTAGGAACCTCACAATTTCTCCACTGAAAGCAACTTTTGTTAATCGTAATGTGTGGGGCACCCTAACTAAGAAATATTAGGATAATCTAGGTCACACATGGCTCTTATTTTGCAAGTGAGCAAACCCTATTTTTCTTAAGTAAGCTTTCCATCTCTTCCCTGACGTGATTAATGTGTAGTATAGTTGTATTAGATATGTTACTTTGCAGGGATCTTCCTGCACAGTCCTGTGAAGAATGGACTAAATAATTTAGTAGCTTTCCAAAATATATGGGGGTGACAAGTGAACAGCCTTTGTAGTCACAAAAGATTATCAAATAATTGTAGGTTAAAATATACTGTAACAGTCATAGAAACTTAAGCACAATATAAAAAAGTCTGAATTGGCAGCCACAGGGCTGGAAGAAGGGATACTCTGATAAATGAAAAAAGTCAGTGGTGTGTCCAAAAAATATTTGGTTTCTGTGAAATATATGACTTTATGTTTTGTGTTTCTTTATGCTTTTTATGTTTTACAGTGTGCACCTTTTTCCTGTCTTTCTATTTTCATTAATGCTCCATAAAAGCAAACAATATTTTGTTTGTACTGTACTGACTAGCCCAGCACAAATTGAAAAAAACATTGTCCCCTGGTGTAGTTCTACTGACTAACAACTATTGTACTATCAGGCGACGGATGCAGAGTTTTTGATAATGTAACAATATCATTCTGTTTAAACTTGTCATAGCTGAAAGCTCCAATGCTATTTTCAATTTAGGGGCAATAAATTGTCAAGTTGTTGTGTATGTCATTGATTTATTACAATATAATGCATTGAATAATTGAATAGCTCCTGGATATTAAAATTAACCGCGTTTTTCCTAGAAGGGTGTCAGAGTTGTGTAAAAAAGAATCATTGATTGTTCTGTATAATAATAAACTGTGGTTTGTTTCTTAGAAACTAATAAACAATATAATTCCAAAAGTCATCTATCTATGAAACGGTTTATAGAAAGACATTTACTTTAGGTTGAACTCCAATCCCTTACCGTACATGCCGATCGGGGCTTTTGTCAGCTCTCAGTGGGAAAAACTTTGAAAAGGGACATTCAGAATATGACATATGATTGGTTTTGAGCCATTTACAATCATTCACAATCTGCCCTCTGCAAATGAAAATATAATTACCATTATAGAGGGGGCTTAAATATTTGCGGGAGATGGAGAATTATTAAATTGGGTGGATAACCTATCTAATGCTGGTTGTTCAGAATTGGTTTATTTGGTCAATTAAATTCCTGAATTGTCATATCCTCTGAAAACGTAACATCTATGAAGGCAATGCTAGTCTATAAATAGAATAGAGCACGTTACCATAGAAAACAAATGATTGCTATAGTGAAGTAACTGCAGAGTTGTCTGAATAGGTTTCACCACAATACAACACGGGTATTTCCTAGTCGTGATTCAAACCGACAATAATTTCTCTTATTGTATTTTCCATTCATGCAGCTATGTACTATGTACTCCTATAGCACAGTCAACATATCATCTTCAATTTATCTATTTTTTTACTAAATCACTTGTAAATAAATGTTAATTGTGAGATCAAATATAGTATCAATATCTACTGGGATATAATTGTATGAATTAAATATTCAGTAATATTAATTTTAAGATAAAGTCTTGGACCTATTTTCATGTTATATCTCCTACATAATACAATTTTTTACATAATTATTATTATGAAGTCCTTTTTCCCAGTATCACCCCGTACACAAGTCCAGTACACAGGCTCAAGTGAAATGTATGGTCAAATATATTAGAAAAGGAAGCAACACTTATATCTATATATATATATATATATATATATATATATATATATATATATATATATATATATATATATAAAAATAAATATGTATATATATATATATATATATATGTATATATATATAAATATATATATTATTATTATTATTATTATTATATTATTATTATATAGGAACTGGTCTAAAGATGTCACTGTCTGAAGATTAAAAAAAAAAACCCTCTCCATCTCTGCAATGCATTAAACACCATTTGACAGCCACAGAGTTATAATAATGTCCCATAAGCTCTGCCCCATTGTTAGCAGGGGTAAGGCTCAGTTAAAAGTTGCTACAAACTTTGTGCAATGTAACAGACTCTAGCAAGTGCTGCGGAAGATAATATAGGAATCACCTTAGGACCATGTGACAGGATGACCAAAAGAAATACAAATACCAACACTGTAAAGGAAGAAGAAGAAAGAAAATACAAGCAATAGTTGCAGAAAGGTAAGAACATCAGAGAAATACAATTTTTACCAATAACTGAAATATGCCATATAAATAAATATACAGTGCAACGTTTGTGATTAACTGCCATTGTTGTAAGGAAAACTACAGTATATGAATTTCTGGGGACAGTTAATTTCATGGTTGCTATAGTTTGGAATGAATTATGGCAATAATTAAATAGACAGCTAATGTACAAGCACCCACTTCTTTTTTGTGTGTCATTAGTATAATATTGTAAGCGAAACATAGCATTATGAAGACGTTTTTGTATCAAATGGCAAAAAATGCAACGATTGCTGGATAAAATGCATATTTCGGATAGTGCACATGGGTGTTACTATTATATGTTCAATGTGCATTGGAATCCTATGCGCGCATTTTCTGACAAGCGTTTGCTTCTTGTCAATTTCATCTTTGCCTGCAGCCAGCTTTCACAAGCATTAATGTTCAGTAAAATACAATAGTGGTCTATGGGAATGCTTAATAAAAGGCTTATATTAAGTTGAATGCAAACTGCGTTCTTGCCGTATAATAAAAAATAATTCTGGGCAAGCGCACAACGCAATAATTCTGAAATTAGTGGCTTGTGCGAGTCCTCAGATGTAAAAAAGCGTATTGTACGCCAAGAGCGCAATTTGCGTTCAACTCAGTAGATAGTACACTGTGCTGCAAGGAGGCTTTGGGAACATGCTTCGGATGCTCTGCAAAAAGCAAAGACAAAGTGCAAGGTTTTGTCTCTGCTTCTAACAGGCGTTGTTTTTTAACACCCGTCTATACAAGCCCTTAAAGTGCCGAGTTCAAATGAAATCTAAAGACGTTGTTTCTTGAATAAATCACAGACATCTCAAGAATTGCTCCACGTTTGCTGTGATATATACCCCCATAGTTATCTAATTTAGGAATTCACGGGGTGTTATCGCACACCACAATGATGTATTTGAAGAACCGGGTCTTGGATTTACAAATGAACACAGATCTTTGCATGACAGACAAAAGCAATAACTGTACTGGGAGCTCCCTGCTGAAAATACATTTCCTGTGGTTGGCTCACATGACTGTATTAGCTTGTGTTGTGCTGTGAACGTAAATATTCATAGTACGTTCATACACAGGGTGACACAAGACAATACTCAGTTTTTTTCCATCTGTTTAACTTTATCAAAGCCCTGTCAAGCACCATTTGTAATTAACTCGTTTTTATCTATACTCTACTGATAGAAGTTTATGTGGTTCTGAACAGCGCATTTAAAGACCACAGGATCAAAAAGTTCCATGAAAGAAGATGCAAAAAAATCTTCAGGTGGCGCAGCTGGGGAACATTGCTTCTCAAGCAGAGATATTAATAATGCTATCAGTTGATGGATTAGAGCCACAAAGCAAAAACCTTATCACATCCAATACAGTTCACGATATACTATGCAGACTAAACTATAAAAATAAAACCTATTTTCATGTGCAAACATTTTATGAATCAATACCTCCACTGCAATACATCTGAGAAACATTTATACTAAATGTAAAACATGCCATCTTTATAACATAAAATTGCCTGCATTATATATCATTATCATGTACTGTGGCACATAAATAATATAAGAGTACTAAAAGAATGCAGATTGTTCCCAAACCACTAACCTACTTGATACTCTTTACAGTTTTGTGGCAAAGTTGCGTATAGCTTTATTTGATGTATTATATATTTTGCTGCGTATGGTTTTTGTGTCACTCTTTTTCCCCTTTTACTTTCATTTCTTATCATGCATCTTTTTTTTCCATGGCGTAGTAGTATGTTTGATTAACATCAATAAAATAGCATGGTTGTCAATCTGAATAATGGCTATACCTCAGGCGTGTTGCCTCTTACAAGTTTTAGTGATGCTGAAAGCAGAGATATGCAGCTGTTTATACTTTCTTAAGCATAGTTTATACAATAGTATTAATCAAGGAATGTTGTACATCGTATTGCAGAGCTATCATTCTTGCCACATTTCTGAATACTTAGCATCACGGGGGAATAACAACAAATACTGAACTTCATTCCTTGCAATTTCTGTTTGGAAATGATCAGTAATTGATAACTGTCCTGTAAATTTGTATGTATAGGAAGAATATAATGATGTTTTTCTCCTTATATCACGATACATGTCTGTCATATAATCGGTTAATCTGAGATATTGTCTAGATTTGTTGATATAAAAGCTTACAAATATTTTATTGTATTTTCTTTGCTTTTAATTGGCCGTAGTGTTAAAAAAATAACAACAAAAAGGCTGATTTTAACATTTAAGACAGTCTTTTAATTTTTATAGTATCCAGAAGCGTGAAATATGATGCAGGAATGCCATTTAGCCACACAACAATCTATTTTTAAAAAAACAGGACAAGTACGCATTCAGGTGTGGTTTTCTTTTAAATGTCATTGTAGTCTATGATGATAACTAGTTATAATAATAATAATAATAATAAAAATAATAATCATTTTAATAATAATCATTGTGTGGCTTTATCATTTTGCAACATCAACCAGAGACCAAATTAGAGACTTTCACCCATTTAAATAAGTGTATGATACTTCTGTCTACAGCTTTGCAAAATATCATCTGCAATGTCACTTCACAACAAAGTGCTCACCTGAGTCTCTGCCTTGAAGTTTTTTGAAGGCTTTAAATTAACACTATCGAGATTTTTTTATATATATTTTAATATAAGATGGTGCCCTGTAATGACAAATAAAATATTAGTTAGAGTTTTCTCTTGGTTGTATTGATTGGGAATTGCACTATGTGTGTTTTATGTACAGTCTGCTCTATCTAGGACTTTTAGCAACTAGTTCTCCCTTGGTGACATCTCTTGCACCATTTGATGCATTAGCCTGGCTCAAGCTATCTAGGGTTAAACACAACATTTGTAATTAGTGACAATGCAGCTGCCTGTTGTTTTGCAGCAAAAAAGTGATAAGCCATTCAAGCAGATGAAGAAAAACTATAATTGCAGCCTTCAAGAATGGGGAAGTAAAAACTGACTTTTTGGGAAAATGTATAGAAATAAATGAAAGCTATGAAATCACTAATGCTGCATTTAAACACACATTACACCGTTTTTAAGAGTGTACCTGTGAATTTGAGTTCTCGTGTACACCAGCCACTCTCACTGTTGTCTAAATACACAAAAGCGAAGATACCACTTTGCGTTATTTACTGTAATATATTTGTTCTTACAGAATGTGCTTGCCACTTCCAGTACATGACACAGAAGGCAATAAGATGCAGAGCAGACTGAATAGCAAATAATTTAATTACAGTAGGTCCCATAGAAAGCAATTTTAAAATTACAGCTACAAAATAACTAACCAGTTCCTTTTTGTTTTTACAGAGCACCACAGGAAGCGTAAAAATGTTTTAATAATCACACTAGAGCCACTGTACTACAGTGGAGAAAGAGATTAAAGAGAATATAGCACAAATGTGTTAGCAAACAATGCTGTATTGTAGCAGCCAAAATGCACAAACATGGCATAAAAATAATATGTTGGCTAAAAATATAAAATAAATAACATTGCAATAAATAACATTTTTAGAACAAATAGTTCACATTATGCATATTCAAAATGTATAAATACAAAATCATCAACACTCGTCTTCAAGATCAGGGCAATCTTAATTAGCTGAAGAAATGACTGGTTAAAGGGTCAGTGAGTAAATATATATATATCCTGGTAAACTGGTTTTCAGATGACTGATACACTTGCTCTTTTTACAAACATAAATGACCATGTGCTTTTACCACATAATAGCTGTCTGTATTTACCTTTGATTTTTATTTTTTGCAAATGTAGTTGCATTCAGCATGTACTTACTAGTATTGATTGAGGTAAGCGGACTCATTTTACCAAGGCTTTATAAGCTGCTAATAATGTGGTACTGCAAATCGGAAATATTTGATGAAAATAGCCCTGATAAAGCTCCAACTATGGATTGGTACTGTACTTAGTACAGTGACTTCTAAAGATTCATTAACTTCCGTAACAGTTGACATATAGTGTGACAGTAATATATACTGTTTATGAAGCTAGCAATGGGAAAAAATACAAAAAGTATTTATACTATTAGGCACTCCAAGTATTATTATTATCAACATTAATTTATATAGTGCCTGCATATTCCATTGCGTTGTACAAGAGAGAGAGAGAGAGAGCGGTAGATATGATTGTAGCTTACCGCTATTCTGTGTGCATTATTATTTCTATTATCATTACAAAGTAAAGTTGGGTGATAAAAGGCAAGTTTTCTAGATGTTAGTAGGATTTACAACTACTTTTCAAACTAAATACTTCAAAGTTAATTGTTAATCACATTAGATAAAGGAACTGTGAAAGTTCTATGCTACCACCGCTTATACATATACAACACATCCATGTAATACATATGGGGTCTTTACTTTTCTTCCAGCCTGATCCCACATTTTGTTTGTGAAACAACTTCAAATCATATGGGTCAGGTTTTTTTTGTATATCAATTAAGAGCTTCTTTTGTCACTATCCATTTAAGTGTCTTATTGTTTCCCATTAAAAAAATAGAGATTTGCACAAAATAATAATACTAAAATATTAACAGTATTTAGTTTATTAGTTGGTATATCATTGGTATAATCAGTTTGCAAAATAAAAATGGTAATTGCAACCTATACTTAATGACATAGGGCCTGATTCATTAAGGAATTTATGTAAGAAATGTCTTACTTAAGTCTCCTGGACAAAACCATGTTACAATGAAAGGGGTAAAAACTAGTTTTCTATTTAGCACATAAGTTAAATACTGACTGTTTATTCATGTAGCACACAAATACTTGATAGCTTATTTGTACACTGAAATGTAAAGTTGATATTTGTGTGCTACATGATAAAACGGTCAGTATTGAACTTATGTGCAAAACAGAAAACTAATTTTCACCCTTTTCATTTTAACATGGCTTTGTCCAGGAGACTAAAGTAAGAAATTTCTTGCCTAAGTTCCTTAATGAATCAGGCCCAAAATGGCCAATTTTTCAGGTTCCTATTCTTATGTTAAGTATTCCTAAAGCATAATGAATAAATCACAATACAAATAAAGTATGTGAAAAGGACAGTGAAGTGCTTCCAGTTGTTAGATCTTCCATAAACAAAATAAGGATAAATATATATTTATATATATGGTCATATATTTGCAAAATAAAGGCTAATTATTACTATGGATCAAGAAGAAAACTTTGCTGTAAAGCACATAAAAAATAGATATTACCTTTTAACAACTGCAAGTTAAAACAGTTAGAGTACATTTTGGATTGATTGCAAACATATATTTGTGCGATTGAGGGAATGGTATTAAGGAAGTTTTATTTACAGTTTGTCTGATTCTCTAAGGAAAGTAAAGCAAAAAAAACTTTGCACCAAAACTATGTTGCGTTGGAAGTTGAGGCAAATTTAAAATGTGATGGCAGATTTATAGTTGGGGTAGGGCATGTTCTAGATGAACTTTAAATTTCATTGTAGAAATAAAGCTATCAAGTATTCGTGTGCTACATGAAATAACAGCCAGTATGTATCTTAGTGACAAAATATTAAACTCATTTGCACCACTTGCATTGTAACATGGTTTTGTCCAGGAGAAAACTTGCTCATTTTTTTGCCTTAATGACTCAGGCCCAGTATCTGTAAAATGAGCGAGTATGCTAAAAGTTTGAAAATGTGAATGTAGTAGTTGTTTATTGCCGTATAAAAATGTTACAATAGACCATTAGACCAGATGAAGGCACTATTTTCAACATGATCATAAAACAGCAAACATATCTCACAGTTATGTATAATTTTATAGAGTTTTAGAATGAAAGAAATGTCACAAAAGGGCTAAAAAGAAACGGTTCTATTTGTTTGAAAATTTAATAAAAATGACTTAGGCTATAATCATATGACAAAATAAACAAAACTACTTCTGTAAACTACTTTGTAAATAGCAAAACTATCACAGCAAAAATATCTAAGTTGAGTAAATTTACTTTAGTATGTTGTTTCTGTTGGTACCTTTTAAATTACTGTATTATGCAAAACAAATACCGAAAAATGAACATAGAATACCGTTGCATTTTATCAGCGCTTTGAACTAAAGACATATTTAATGTATTTTTTTTCAAGTTTGTTACTTTGAGAAACATTCATCAGTATGCAAAATATAGGAAATCCTTAGGAAGAACTTTAATTGTTTATATTGTTATTAATAATCTCGGGTTTCGCATTGCCTGTTCTGTCCTAACAGTGATACAAATTTAGCACATAGACATTTCCACAGTTCACCTGCCAATTGTTTTGTATGCCACAACGATTGTATACACAGCTGAGTGTGTAACTGATGACATTGCAAATAGATAAAATATGTTTTACAAAAAATTCCAATTATATTCTTGTAGCAACTATAATACTAAGCAATCGCACCTCTTAATAAAATGGTGAATATTTTCCCGTGTCTTAGATATTTGCCAGTTCTCTTTGAAGGTATGTTTGCAATGCAATAAAAATGGCTGATCAATGTATCTAGTCAAGTTGCTGTTATAGGAATTACACAGAGTCTGCCGTGATTCTCCCAATTAAACAATTTACAAGTCACACGCTACCTCATTGGAGGTCAAGCAGAATGACTGCCCTTCTAATACTACAGTTATATATCAGAAGACTGCAGCTGTGTGCATGAAACAGAACAGAAGCAGGTGGAGCTACACATGATTCATAGGTAATTAAGCTGAAATACTTTTTTTTTAAGTTCAAAGCACATTATTACTAGATTACAAGTACACTGAGAATATGGGTTTTACTGACCATTAAATGGATTGAAAATTGTATGAAATAGAACAATCTGAAATTGTTCTAGACTGAAAGTATAAGTTGGTTAGAGTCATGTTTACCAATGTTTACTTATTTAAAGGCCATTTGTTTCACATATGTGTGATGTGTCTATTCCTGCTGTATCGGAGGAGCAGTTATTGGCTTAATAAATAATGTAGGGGGCTGACATACAATCTTGGTCTTGCAAGGTAAGCAACCTTAGCCCCATGACAACAGCTGCAGAGCTACAGTTTACTACTTGTCTTAGAAAGTATAATATTGTATAACTTGGATACCAACAAAATCACTGTCATGGGCACTAACTACGAAGCCCCATATGCCATTATAGTAACTTTATGCTCATTGTCTAAAGAAACACAGATATTTCATACATTAGTTTAAACATTGAAAAGTATACAGTTTATGACAGCAACGATATTACTCTTTACAGTAATGCACTAGATTTACCATACCCCCATCTCAAGTGGCCAAAGAAGGTTACTCAAGATTTGTATAAACCGATTCCCTCTATGGCATATGAATACACACACATGCACCTCTCAAGCCTTATGTCTATACTTAGCAGAATATACACCTTACTAAGCACTAATATAATAGCACAACACATCTACACATAGACAGATAAGGTGAATACTAGAACACTTCAAGATGTCAGATGATTATTTTTTTTTCTATACAGGTCTATGCATCAGATTCAAAAGAGGTATAATTAGGATTAAAGGATATGGGGTTTGGGGCCCAAATGAGGAACAGTTCCTGCAAGAGAAGGACAGTTGACCATGTTTATGCCTTGATGAGCTAATCATGAAACTTGAGGATAGCCGAGCGTAGAAACACAAACACCTCTAATATTTAAACTTCCAATATTAAAGATTAAAATATCTTAATCTCAAATCTATTGTCTCTGTGCTTTGTTTTTAAGTTATTAAATGTTTTGCCTGTTATTTCTAACCTTCTAACTTCTTCTGCATTGAATTAGGAAATCCTAATTTTCCAATTCATTTAATTCATTTTCCATGATTTTCGTTTTTGCAAACTCTGATTGGCCTTATTAATATGCCAAAAAAACATTGCACTTATTTCCCACTGCTGAGCAGCTGACCATAAATGAAAATATAAATGCTAAATTAAAAACATACTTCTACAATATCAATACTATTGCAAATTGTTTGGAAAAAAATTGTCCTGAACTAGAAGTTGTAACATTACCTCCTGGATCCTGTGAAAATGTCCTACTGGTCCACAGTGTGTGTGGGAATTTATATGTTTGTAGATTTGGAATGAATATTTTATTTTTCATGTTAAGTATCGGCAACGTGCAGTGTTATATTGTCTACAGTCTACAGTTTTTTCTAATTACACAGCCGTAGAAAGTTAGGAATATAGATGCTAGCGGTCACAGATTTATATATAGAATGCTGTAAAAATAGGGACAACTTGATTGCAGTTGTAGCTCCAAAAATATTACGTTTTAGACAGTGAAACAAGTTTTACGTATCTATATGAGTATGTGTCCTATCTGTATGTCTAGCATAATTTTTTACTTAAAAATAGCAACCCAGAGAAATAGACCATAAAAATGACCAGGTAAGTCCTGCAAGACATTGACACATAACGGTACAGCTTTGATATGCTCTCCAACAGAGCCAGGAAGACTTTAAAACATCTGCGTTGCTGATCCCTTTAAAATAGTCACAGAGAAAATTTTAAATTGATGAAAAAAATATGTGTTGCCGTCTGTTCAGGGAAAGTGTTTCTAATTGATCTGACATAGAACTGCGCTGGTGATTTGTGTCTGTTGCAACTTTACACAGAACCAAATTAGAAAACGGGAAAATTCCATCAACTATCCAGGATTTCTTGCTGCATACATTAACCTGGCAAACTTCCCACATTCGGCTGTAATAAGTTGCAGCTTCTACATCACACTTGTTAACATTATAAACACTGATCCAGCTACAATGTAACCCCAATATTAATAATATAAATCAGAGAGATAGATAAATATTTGTTAAGTTGTAACTGTCCACTAGTATGAAAACAAAAACATTCAGAATTTTATTTTGAATTTGGTTAGTTGTTTCCCTATACTGTGAAAATAAATTGGCTTGTCAACCATGTTATCATTATTATTAATTTTATTGACATCCAATATTGTTTTACTGATGTATTAATATTATCTTCCAGCAATGCATCAAAAGTAATAGCAATATATTGCAACACAAACCCTACACCTATTGGCGGTACATTTCTGACTGCAGCATAAGAGTGTCAGTAGCTTAGATTTTGACCTCTGTGTTTATTTCCTGGTGTCCTCACATATTTATGTTCAGTAGCCGAGTACCATTTGCAAAACATTTTAAAGTTATTTTAATATATATTTTCTAAATACATTTTTATTATTGCTATTAGTATTATTAGAATTATTTTGTAATAATAACAACATAGACAACGCTTCTTATAAAATATTAAGAACGTAGTTATATATAAACACATATATCTGTATTACACTTTGACATCTAGCAGCAGTGATTTCAGGTTCACACTTTAAAACAAACAATTGATAATGGCAACCTGTAGGATTGGTGTAGGAGAAGAGTACATAAAAAAAACAAACAAAAAAATAAAAATTGTGTTCTCCGATTCTGCGTTTTGTACGTTTGAACTAAAGGTCAAAGTTTGTAGTAGTTAATAACAAGTTAGAGATACTGTTGCCCTGTAATTCATCCCTAAATTGCCTTAAAAAAAAAAAGAGATACAGGTTCTTTAATTAAAAAAGCTGCACACTGAACTAATCCCTCCAGCCAAAAAAAAAAGAGAAAAGTTTCAAGCAATCTCTTTCTGCTCTGGGAGAGAAAAAGCAGACAATACCATAACAGATCAGAAACATAAGCTATAGTATGCAGCCAGGAACACAGCAGGGAACTGAATACTGCTCCGACTGTGTCATTTTTTAATCCCCCATCCCAGTTTTCCCCGTCTGACCTCATGCTGAGATGAAGTTATCACAGAAGACAGCTTTACTCTCACCAATGAATCCAACCCTGGATCTGCATTATCCTTAGCAGATCAAAACACCGCTTTCATCAAACAGCATTATCTGCATAAAAGGCATGCAATTGCCCGATAATTTTACCCAAACTATGCTATTCATTTAAAGGACAAGGAAAAAAATTGTAATTCATTCTGTTTTGCCTGTAACAGCTAACTCCAACTTTACTCATGGGAACTTTGCTTTTATAATATTGAATCTCCCTAAAAAATGGATGGTGTTAATGTTTTCCATCCATTCTTTGCATAAGCCTGTTGACGTTGAACAGTAAAACTGAAAGCTTCAATGCAGAAATGATAAAAACCATTCCCAGTGCTTCTTGGGGATGGATTGCAAATACTGTTAGCTATGCTTCCGTGAGCCTGAAATATAATTCATTTCTAAAACACATAAATAAGCTAGCGTTGAAGCTGGCACTAAACAAAATATGCATGCAGGGGCAGGATAATTTTTTTTTTTACTGCAGGGCAGCGTAATCTTTCTTAGGCAGGGTACCAGTAGCCCTTCCAATTCCAATGTCTTTAGAGCTAGTACTATATAATCCAAAAGTCCAGTTAGTGAGATGTTGGTAGAACAGACCCAGAATCTGTACACACTCTCTTAGGAAGTGTCTGTATTCATGCAGTTAATGTAATGTAGATAATGATAGTCAATTACCTTTCCAAATATGTTTTACATGAACTGCAAATTACATTCTTGTACTAGATGGCATTTATAAAAAGTGTTTGTACTAGTAGATACTAACAAAATATAGTACAATTAGTCAACAGATAAGAAACAAAATTACCTATGTTTATAATCAAAGAAAAAGCAAAAGTTAAAGGGGACTTTAATGGCTAGTTAACTATGTGATTCCTTGATGTGGTAGGTAGGTTATTAACCTTCTTTTGACTTGAGACACAGACTAACATTGGTATTTAGTAGAGATGAGCGGTTTGAACTCTGTGAAATCTGACAGATCTGAATTTTGGGTTGCCAAGTTGAACCAAAACATGATTTTCTCACTCCAAATTCGGATCTGAAAAACAAGGCAAAACGTAATTTCCAGTAAAATGTCAGATCTCACGAGTTTTGGATTGATATCGTTTATATATAGCCTTCCCTCTTGTTCTCATCTGCCATTTTAGCATGTAGTTAGGAAGGTAGCTGCAATACTGAGCTCACAAAATCAATTGTAGAGGGTTGGACAGGGTGAAAGAGGCAATTTATATAGCAAAGCTGTGATTTTACTGCAGTTTATGTAGAGATCAGTCTGCTAGAATAGTGTGCTGATCAATTGGGTGTCAGAGAGTGAAGAGTTGTGCTGTTGGCTGCTATGATAGTATATTTTGTATAGACATGTGAAGTATTTAGTGGAGAAAAAACAGGGTGCTGTTGCTGTATGACTGTGAGCAGCACCCCAAGAAACAAATTTATTTCTTTCTTTTAAAATCCAAACTATTTCAAGCTGAAAGCAATTTTGTGAGGGGCAGTCCCAGTGACATCTTTAGTAAGCGGGCAAAAAACATGGTGTTTTTTGAATGTGAGAAGCATCCCCACCTCCCCACCAAAACATATGTTTTTTAAAGAACCAATTGTTGAATTTTATTTTTGTACAATCTGTTTTTATTGAAAGTGGTAAAGCTACAGCACATTACAAAAACAATTAATAAAGTATTATTGTGATGCTAGATATTGTCAACTCAGCTGCAGAAGACGATCATGAAATACATGTGAGTAATAGCAATAAATGAAAACCAATATATCACTGAGGCTGTATAAAGGGAGAGGGATGGCGGAGGAGGAGAGGAGGGATTAAGTAAGAAGGAAGAGGGGGAAGTTGGGAGAATAATCCTAAATGGGTTGTAAGCCAAGTAACTATAGCAAGATGGTGGGCAAATGAACTGAGAAGGATATATAACTTATCAGTAATTCAGTGATCGGTAAATTTATCTTCAGAGGATAAAATCAAGTCATTCATAGACATGTAAAAGTCCAGACTCACAAACCATTCCTTTATATATGACAGTGTTGGGGACCTCCAGTGGACCAAGCCTTCATGGCACAGTTGAGATATATTAGTGTAGATTGTTTGTATTGGGAGATGGGCATGTTAGTAATATTAAGCAGCCAAAAACTTGGACAATCTGAGACCTCGACCCCAGTGATTGTTTTATAGATGTGTATCACTGCCTCACAGAAGGGCAATTGTCTACATTTTAATTATATGTATGGAGCAGTGTCAGACAAATTGTAAGGTAACATTCCCTTCTTTCCCTATCTCATTGGGTATGCCCCAGGTGTGGTAGCAGCTACAAGTAGCTTCAACTGCTAGTAACATTACTCCTCTTGTTAACCATAAATCAGTCTACAGATCGACCTCTACCAGTAAAAAAAAGGTCGTGCAGGAAGGAAGTGTAAGAAAGCGTGCTCAAAATCCAAATACTGTTTGTCAAAGTCAATCTCAATGATAATAACAGCTCCTCATGTAAGGTTTAAGAGACAAGTTTCTGAGAAATGTAGTGATTTGTCCTTAAAAGGAAATGAGCTAACATTCTATATACAAACCTCAGTGACAAAAAAGGCTCAGAACATGCCTAAATTTTGCTGGTAGGAGTCCTTCTATTGCTGGTACACGTACTAGAATGCCCATTGCAAAAAAGAGTGCCCAACCCGGTCATGCATATTCTTCAACTTCATATGCACCACATTATCACTCAGAGTGTAGGTCTGTTACCTTCAAAACAGCCATATCAGCCATATCAATGCATGAAAAGATCACTGAGGCTGAAGAACAAGTTGGACACTGTCAGAATCCTGAGAAGAGTCTAAGGGTATCCATTCTGCTATATGTGAGTCTAACAGCAGCCTCCTTTCCACATTTCTCAACCATTTGGAAATGTGAGGATAAGTAGTGATGATGATGATGATGATATAGACATACAAATTGTTGATGCTACTTTGGAACTTGCAAATGTGCAAAAGGATGAGGGGGGTAATTGTAGATCTGAAAATGAATGTTGTACTTGAACAAAATAATGAGGTGAGGATGATGATGATTGTGTTGAAATAAGGCAGCCACCAGTGGGACCACCTCATGCCCATGATAAATGCATTGTCATGCCTGATTATAACACCAAAATAGCATCTCTTGTGTTTGGAAATATTTTATCCCAACCCTGACAAGATTTGTGAAGGCATCTGTAGCCTTTGTGATGCCATAATAAGTAGAGTTAGGGATATTGACCAACTAGGCACCTCCTACCTGTTACATAATTTTCAGCAAGTTCATTCAAGTTTTTTCAAAAGATGGAAAATTGTATCTATTACCAAGCGGCCCAGCATCAGGTAGCAGCCAAATATATAGACACCTCATGCATCCTCACTGTCAACACCGTCATCATCAACCTCCTCATTATTAGTACCTAGTCCAGCATGCAACGTTCCAATTCCAACTGACTGCCCTAATGCAATCCCTGATTCCCAAGTGATATCCTTGTGTGCTATAGCTACTGCTGCTGGGGGTGATACCTCTATACAGAAGAGCACCAAGAAAAGTAAGCATAGTTTTACACAATTGTCTGTGAAGGAAGCATTTGAAAGAGGAACAAAGTAGGACAGTCAGCATCCTGTTTTTGGATCACTAAAGTCATTACAGCTATGTTAGCATTGGATGTGTTTCCAATTTCCTCCATCAATGCATCAGGTTTTAGCTAATTAGTTGAGGTCATGTGTCCACTCTACCAAATTCTATCTCTATTCCTGAACACCGAACAGCAGTTTCTCAGTGGTACTGGGAGGTTAAAAAAAAAAAGTAATTCAGTCACTAGAAAATGCCATATCACCAACTGTCCACTTAACTAAGGTTATGTGGACAAGTGGTACTGGCCATACAAAAGATTACATTGTGTATCATCTTTTATGCAATGAAAATTTAATTGATCTGTAATGAGGATGATGATGAAGATGGTGACATTGTCACCATAGAGGAAGTTGACCGCTGTTAGCCAGATGGGCATTAGTAAATTGTTAAAATTCCTATCTATTCTCCAGTTCAACAACCAACAACACAAAAGTGGCAGTCTCTGTTGCTGAAACACTTGGTTTATTAAACTGCGTGCAAGTCCTTTTTAACCGGTGGTAATCGGTATCCCGATGCTGGGGATACCGACACCCAATAGCCCTATAAAACAAGACCTAAGCGTGTAATGAACGAGCTTATTAAAATATACACTTACCTTTTCCCTGACGCAGGACATTCCCGGAGGAGCTGCTCCGCGACTGCTGTAAAATCCGAAGAGGCTGGATGTCGGCGCTTCATTGTGACAATTAACGTCACAATGCAGTGCCGACATCCAGCCTCTTTGTTTAAGAAACATCCAGCCAAGTTGTTTAAGAAACACTAAGAAACAATCTGTTGGAAAAACTCAGGAATGTAATTTTTGGCATTCGCTGACCGTACGTAAATACTTTATGCACACTGCAATGCCACTATGTTTCGTAGGGATTTATTAAACTGCCATAAATTTGTGCCACTGCTCTGTCACTAAGTTCATCCAGCCAGCGCGCTGCAGGTTTTGGCCAAAATTGGTGAGAATTTTGACAGTGAAGAGATCATTAGAAGATAGAGTGTAAATGACTGCAGATGAATGTTGATGTTATAAATAATAATGTAGGAACAAAAACAGCTCAAAATCACATGATTTTACCTATTTTTCACATTTTAGTTTAAATCCAGATCAAAAACCAAAACACATAATTTTTGGCCAAAACTAGAACCAAAACACGAAGATAGTTTTAGAACCAAAACACAGGTATCTGCGCACATCTCTAGCATTTAGCTATAAATGTTGTGCTTCAGTATTTAGCTAAAACAAAAAATATCTCCTCCCCTGTTCCATCCTCCTGATGCTACCGAAAAAGCTTCTTCTGGAACCTGATGCCCTAACTGGTCAATTAGCGTGCAACCGCCATCTTTTCCTCCAGTTGCCTCCAGTTGAGATCACATTTGAAGCTCCCAAGGCTCTGAGGTCTGGACAGGACTGGATTAAAGGAATGGAGACCCCCGGGCTAATGGAGCCCCCCCCCCGTAATCCACCCCCCTGAACGCTTACCTCCATCTTTTCTTCACTGTTCTTCCGTCACTCATCGTCACTCACTCCTTGCTGTAGTCCTTCCGCGGCGCGCAGTAATCTTACTGAGGAGATCTTGAGTCATAGTCTCACTCTTACTGCGCGCCTCGTAAGGACTACAGTGACAGCAGGCAGCTAACATCATAACATTTGCTGGTAGCTGCCTGCTATTTTACATGACCATTATCTGACAGTCGAAGCCGCCGGCCGCGCTACAACAGCTAAAACCCCTCCCCCCCAAGAAAAAACAAGCAGATGCAAGGGCCCCCCAGATGCCTTTTTTTTTGGGTAGGTTATCCTAATTTGCTACCATCTATTAATGGTGCCGGAGTGGTAGAAATTAGGTGAACAATTAGGTCTATTAAACTAACAAAATAAATCGTTTGGGGTAAGTTCTGAGCAGTTATTTTTTTAAAAAACTGTGCTGTTGTGTATTTTCTTTCTGACACCTAAGGCCCTCTAAAGACAGGAATAACAAAGCCAACAAGAGGATACTACAGAAAGACAATTCCACAAAACATCAGTCAATGTTACTTAATCACATATGGCACAGAGGTTCATCTTGAAACTCACTGGGCCTGATTCATTAAGGAACATAAATGCCGATAAGTGCTATATTTTGTGCACAATCACTCTGCAATGGCCAGAACCCAACCATACGCCAGTGAATGCAGCAACATCAAATTAATTTTCGAGCACAAAGGATCCTCACTACAGCCTAAAATTTCAGGGGTGGAACAGGGAGGGGAATGAGCGTATAAACGCAGTAAATGTACAGGGAGGACTTGCCAAGTTGGAGCACACGCAGCAACTTCCGATTCAAGCTTTGAGCATCTCTAAGGTACGTGTTTTGTTGAGGTATCACTTGCACCAGATGCAGGTCAAGTGTAAGTGCCAATTGCTAGTGATAATCAGCATCATCTTCATCATCAACATTTATTTATATAGCGCCAGCAAATTCTGTAGCGCTTTACAATTGGGAACAAACATTAATAAAACATTACTGGGTAATACAGACAGACAAAGAGGTAAGAGAACCCTGCTCGCGAGCTTACAATCTGTGGGATAATGGTCACAAATGCATGCCAGAGCATGTAATGGCAATCAGGAGCAACGGTAATAATGAATTTTATGCACAGTAGATATTCATAACATGTAATTTATAAAAAAAAAAGAAAACTTTTTTTTTCCATTAATGACTATATTATTAACAGGTGACATTATTACATTTTTTTACATTTTTTAGTTCATTTGGGACTTTATATTCCACATATATATTGGACATGTCCTGCAGTGTATTGTCTGTTAGAGCGCACTTAGACCCGTATTTGGCAACAGACGTATCGTCAGCTCCGCTCCTAGTTGAATATGGATGTGCGTATGCCTGAGTTATGTACAAGTTTAAAAAAACACACAATTCACATTCGTTTTTTAATGAATCAGCCTCATAGTTTTTATAGTGGTGAATTGATGAATTGAATGATTAATTCTTTAACCATTTCATGACTGCAGGGCCCACTTCCCTTCATGACCAAGCCAATTCTCAGGTTTAGGAAATATCCATTTTTATTTGGTTTACCCAGTGAATTTTATATTGTTTTTTTCTCAAGAGACATTGAAAATAGCAGTGCAAATTTAAGCAGCCATCACACTGCCATGTAATTGGAAGCAAATTGAGGCACCAAGATTTTAGATAACATATCTACATTCTCATAGATTTGCTTTTCTGTACCTTATTCATCTGTCAAAGATAAGATTATTTGCGTTTTTATAGCTCTTTGCATTTTCTAATATGGATGAGACCCAAGGTATAACTTTAATTAAAAAGAGTACAGCGCCTGCCACCCAGTAGCTAAATTATCCCAAAAATATCACCAGAATACTTGAATGTTATTACCAAGCAACAACTTCTGAACAATATTCTATATACTTCAGACATAGGAGTACGTTCAAAAATAATAATGCAAACTTATAAAACAAATCTATGAATTCATGAATTCACACAACTGTCACTCTAAACACCAATGTATTAAATGACTATGTGTGCCAAAACATACGTTCCTGCCACATAACAGTGCACCACATCTGTTGGCAGTTTTATATATGTTAAGTAACTTTTTTGGAAGGCTGCTCTGTAAAAACTACTGTACAACCAGTGAAGGATGCACCTCATTTCATCAATATCCTTTAGATATTAAAGTAATAATCTGCTATGTCTAAACTCCCTTCTTTCTCCCTTTCTCACATGTCATCAATTACTCATATGATGTTCATATTAATTTAATTGTTTAATATCTTTATTTGATCCATTAAAGCTAAGTAATATATTGCTGCGTTCTTTGGCTGTCTGCTGGCTCCTCTGTCCTTTGGCTCACAGGCTCCATCTCATATATTAAAGTATTAATCACATCAATAGTTCAATAATGTTTTGCTGATTAATTAACAATTTGCTGCATCTTTTTTTCTCTCCTTCCTTTGTGCTCTCCATGCTCCCATCTTCTGCCACCACCCCTGGAAACAAAATGACGTCCATTATGAGATTGTGAGGGAGTGCTATATATAATAGGCAAAGTCCCAATCTTGACAGATTCCAACGTCACATGAAAATGAAGATCTGATCAGAGACTTGACTCAGATATGTAAACTTTGAACATGTCAGATTAATCCTCAATTATTACAATTGACATCAGACCTGAATTAAAGCATTGCAGCCTTGTAATTTTATATGCTCACATTGCTCATTGGCGTTCTTCCCTAGAATTCACAGTAGAGAGTTCATTACCTCATATTTAATTGCACCTTGTTTAGTGATTTGCTGCTGCTATACAGCAAATCAATAGCACTGTGCTAGAAAATGGTGCAAGGAAACTCATGGTTGGTAGGTGGGGCACATGTCGTGGAAACTGAGCAGGGTTCAATGTCATATTTTTTAATTTTTTCACTTTTTAACCCATGTTCATTTAATTATATATTATATTTTTATCCCCCTTTAACTGCCTTCTGCCAATCGCTTCAGCTAATTTAATCAAACTATTATTAGTACATCTTAATTTGCCGCTGGTACTCATTGAAGGAAAATCACAGCCAAATATAGCACTAGTTGCTGGTAATCACCAAGGTAAACAGCTAGCTGACAGAATAAAGGTGATAGCTGAATCATAGCTCCCTCCCTATATTTCCTTATGTCCCTTAGGCACAATCTGCATTTTCCTCCCTGACTTACTCTCAATGCATCCCCTCACTGAATAATGACTAATATTAGAATTTTCAACGATCTAACCAAAGTTGGAATATTCCCCAGGGTTGGTAATCTTCAATAGTCCTCCAATCTCCCTTCCTCTGCCTTCCACTTATATTCACAAACAAGACAGTTTTTTTGATCTTCTGCTACCAGGATATTTGCTAGACTGTTAACTTTTTTAGAGCGCCATTGTCTGAGAAGTCACTAATCCATCAGCCTCATATCATCTATATTTCATACAATGTTGATATCTAACAACAGCCAGAAAGAGCCTAATGAGTTGAACTGGGATAGGATTTAAGAAAGGTCCTGGATACAGAAGATTGGTTCGATAAATGGTCAAGTATGTAGGACAAGACAATACTTATAAACTTTTATACCATGGGTACCTGGTTCCAGCAAGGATGTATGCTATTTATCCAAGTGTTTCTCCTCTTTGTTGGAGAGGTTGTCAAGAAATATATATGGTGGTCTTGTCTGGTCCTAGAGATATTCTGGTCTGAGTTTCAAAATTTTATTATAATATAACCGCTACAAATACTGTATTACAGTCAAAACACATGTTGCTCTTCTCCCTTTTCCCGACCTTCCAAAACACCTAAACAAATTCATTACATACAGAACACCTTAAATGCGGCCACCTGTATAATAGCCAATTCTTGGAAAAAACAGAATCCAACAACTATTGCTGCCCTCAAGAAAAAAGGTCTGGCACAAGATGGAGTTCATGACTAGTGTTTTGAGGAACTCATCTGCCTCATTCTTTAAAACCTGGGCGATCTGGTCTCAATCTATTAATACACTGCCTCCATTCCTCTAGTTCCAGCCTACACTGCGAGGAAATCTCTGTTAACAAAATTTCCATTTCGTTGTCCGAGAGGTAACCCTTTCTTCCCCTCTCTTACTTCCCTCTTTCCTATTCTCCTACATTGCATTATAACAAATTGCTATTATGATCGCATTTATCCTCTGCGTAGGTTGCTTATTTGATTTTTGTTTATATTTATTTCATGTTGTAAATAAAAAGATTTTTTATTTTTTTAAAAAAGTCATAGCTTAATCAATTAAAAAATGAAAATGGTCTATTCCCGTCTATTCCCTCTGAAACACTAAGATGTTATCCCTTTGTTACAGTCTTGTAGTGAGACCCTTTCATTGACATAAAATCTGTTAACATGGAGGAAGATGTACCAGATCTGCTTGTGAAATTTGTGTGACTCCTTGTGGTGTATACTGGTCAGATGGGGCTTAATCGTACAATGAAAACACTGGTGTATGTAACTTGTGTAACCCCTACTTCTAACTGCATCCGAGAACTTTACCCTTTTCTCTCCTCACATCTTCACTTACAAATTCCTCCCTCCTCCCCTCCACTTCCTCACTGTCCAGTACTAACAATCTCCTGTCATCCATCTCTTCCCTGTGCCCCCATTGTGTTCATCCTAATGTCAGACTAGGTCCAATATTGACCTCTGTTCTCATAAATCTGATATTCTCTATACCACATGGAAGACATTCTTATGTCATGTTGCCTAGGTTTATGCAGCCCCTCTTTTCACCCTTGTACCTCGTTTCTTTCTATACCCCACATGCTTTCTACAAATCTCCAAAATCTCAATACAATTTTGTTAAAATTAATAAATAAAAGGATAATAGCCATGCGTCATGATTGGGTTGACAGTGGAGGATCACTTATAATTTCTCCACTGGGTCCCTCTATGGTCCTGGTCCGCCACTGCTTTGTGTGGTGAGTGTGCAGAATATTTGTGTGGGGCATGTGTACCAGAGGGTCATACTTTAATTGCTATGCGTACAATGACAATGCCAGATTTTTTTTGAGGCTCCAAAAAAATGACAGCCCAACACCTAAAGGGTTTGATAGCACTATTCTAAAAATTAAGAAAAGCTCCATTATTTCATATATTAATATCATATGAAGGTAAAAAAAATATTGATTTTTTTAAATGGTGTTTGACATAAAGTAGATTCATAGACCTTTTCACGACTTAAAAAAATTTCCTCTGCAACTGCGAATTAATTACAACCAGTATGGGGGGAATTCTGTTCAGCCACGGCTAACGCGGCGTTAAGCTTAATACCGTTAATATGGTAATTTTAAGCTTGCTTTCTGCTTGCTGCTCCCTGAACGGCGAGCAAAAAGCCGGCGTTGAAATTACCATATTTACGGTAATTATGCGCACTAATACCGCACCGTAACGTCGGTAATAGTGCACAGGCCGTGTTACTTTTTACAGTAACACACCCAATTGAATTACCCCCATGACTACCCATAATCAAAGATCTAGCAGTTGTTGTTGTACAAGGAATGAAAATAAAATCCACAGTATTGCTTTCTTTGTAGACTGCAACATCAAAGTCATACGGACTCAGCCCCAATGAGTGTACAATATTCTCTAATTGTGTAAAAATGCTTCATTGCTGGAGATTTATAAAAATCTAATACCAGCGATCAGCTCACTATAATATGATTATATTATATTATACTGTACAGTGAAAGAAATCACTGCTTGATAAATAATGGCTATGGGCATCCAATTAGAGCATAGATAACCTGGTAGATTAGTTTGAGTAATAAGATATGTGTTCCTGATGCTGTAAGTGTAGCTGGACAAAAAATCTCTACACAGTATTTGAAGAATACTGTGTAGAGATGCTCATGCTTCCAATTCAACTAATAAACTGTATTTATAAACCTGTTATCAAGTACAATAAAATATATGTTCTAAACTAAACATTTACTGTATCCCAGTGGTCCAAGTTGTGTATTAGGGTACTTGAGGAAGGCTATATATCTTCTTCCATATATATTTTATAGGTTTGGGTATAAACATTATGATAAAAACATCATCATTCTTGTTGCACTATCCCCTCCTTTCATTTCCCTCAAATCCTTTTCCTTTAAAAGTATATATAAATATATCCACATAATCTGTGTTAATTATTGTGTACCAAAGTTCAGAAATTTAGTAAATTCTAATTTTAAATCATAGAAGAGCAGTAATTGTGCATTCTTCAATACAGATAGTGGGAATAACATTCATCCTACGGAACAAATGTATTGATAGTGTTCATCTGTTTTACATCAGGTTCTAAACTCTCACTAGAAGGGCCCTCTTAACCCTTTTACATAGTTTTTTTTTAGTATATAGTGTATGTACTTTGCACAAATAAGTATTATGTAAACTGTTGGTATTTATAAATACTGAAAAATTATAATAACAATAATAAAAATAATGTACAGTCATTGAGCATGATTTATTGGTGTAAAAAGGTGGAGGTAGTCAGAACTATATTCAAACACTGAGGGGTATATTTACTAAACTGCAGGTTTGAAAAAGTGGAGATGTTGCCTATAGCAACCAATCAGAGTCTAGCTATCATTTTGTAGAATGTATTAAATAAATACTAAGTAGAATCTGATTTGTTGCTATAGGCAACATCTCCACTTTTTCAAACCTGCAGTTTAGTAAATATACCCCTGAATCTTGTTAACTATCAGTGTCAGCATTATTAAAGGTAATAGCACTGGGACTGTCAATCAACATAAAGCAGCATATTAATATTAAAGAGTCATACAAAACTGTATTAAAACTGGCTTACTATTGGTATGTTATGGCTATTTATGTTCCTAAAAATGTCTCTAATAGTATATAAGGAAGAAATGCTACATTGTGTGGGAGCATGGAATTTTTCTTTACATTGAGAGATATAGTACATTATATAAAGTACATATTTAAGCCAGTTGAAAGCACATAATGACAAATATCATACAAGGATGTCAATGCATCCTTGCTACAAGCTGTACTGCTATGTGATCAGTCACTTCTCAACACCAACTTAAGCTCCAAATCAATTGCTTTGCATGAGATGCATGAGATGTCAGTCTTTACAGACATTCAGCAATCCTATCTCCATCTCTGCAATTCTAATGGTGTTTATTGCTATACTATTCCTGTCAATCATCAGTCAATGACTTCAAGTGGCTAAAACAGGGAAGACTGCTTACATTACAAGAAGTGCAAAACTTACTGTGCAATGTTTATTTTAAATAGAGCAAGAAAAAAACTTCTGATGTCTGTTCTCTGAAAACTACAGTTTGAAATTGTGCAATAAAATAAGTGTTTTATGATATATGCTATATTCCTAGATTATCCTTGTTAAAATTATTTGGCATCTACAGATTATTAAAGCACTGACAAAGTTTTTGTTGGAAACATTATTCCACATCCCCTTTCAAGGTCTATGCACTACAGTGCAGTATTGCAATGAGAATGCAAAGTGCGACGACACTCTAAATAAAATCTCAATAATCACACAAAAGGCGCGCGTACAGTCGGACACCTCCAAAGCATATGCCAGAAGAAAGGGGCATTACATTTAGGGCAGTGGGAACTACTGCGATGGCCCAGACTGTGAAATCTAATAGGGGTGAAATATACTCTATGCAAAATATAAAAATGCACCTGTTGGAACCGTAGACACAGGGTGGCCTCTCGGTGACAATGCCCCAATCCTCATTAGAGATTCAAACCCTCTGGTGATAATTGAGGGAGCAGGACAGCATAAAATACACCATGTCCACACCTGCCATGCGTACCAGGCTTTTCAACAGAGAATCCACAAGCAGAGGCATGCCCCCACTGATCTGAAATGTCAGGGCATGTCTGAGCTGTAAGTAGCGAAAAAAGTTGGCATTAGGGAGTGAAAAATCAACTCTTAGTTGTTCAAAGGATTTTTGTTGGCTATTCAGATACAATTGACCCAGGGTATGGCTCCACACTCTCCACCACATTACAGCCCCCTCAAGCTTAGCCAATTCCTGCCGGTAACATCTGCAGCGCTCCTCTTGTACTTGCGGTAATACCAGCGTCAGTTCAGGCCCCGCACTCCTGATACTGAAGGCCCGAGAGCAGGCTAGAGTGGCAGCACAGTGGAATAGGATGCACCGAGTGACAGAACCACACAACCGGGGAATCAGGAGCCCAGCAGTATTATTTATAAGGAAACACATGGCCACAGGTAGGTGCAAAATGGATTTATTGGCAGATAATGTGGGAGAGCTAGCGGAAATACCTCCTATGCCATCCCAAGCTGAGCCACGCCTCTTACCTTCTTATATTTTATATTCATTTGCACATTTGTAGACCTAGGGCCTGATTCATTAAGGAAAGGAAAGCAAAAAAAGGAGTAACTATGCAAGTTGGCAAAACCATGTTGCATTGGAGGGGGAGGTAAATTTAAAATATGATGACAGATTCATAGTTGTGGTAGGGCGTGTCCTAGATCAACTTTAAATTTCAGTGTACAAATAAAGCTATCAAGTATTTGTGTGCTACATGAAAAAACAGCCAGTATATAACTTGGGAAAAATAATGAACAAATGTGCGCCCCTTGCATTATAACATGGTTTTGTCCAGGAGAAAATGTACTACTATTTTTTTCCTTGCTTTCCTTAATGAATCAGCCTCCTATTGTTCTAAGTCCTCATTTACACTTACACATAATTAGGTGCCAAGCTTGTTGGCAACTCCTCTGCATTTGATGCTTTTGTCTAAGCCCCTACCCTTCTTTCCACACCTTCACCTATACTTTTCTGTGCTGTCAACACCGTACTCTCTAAGCACTCCTTATACTAATTTTGTGTCACACCTTTGTACTACCTATGGCTCCGTTTCTCGACTTAACTCACATCTGTATTCATCGTAATGCCATATAATTTTCTTTCACCTAATGTCAAAGGTTAAATATTCCCCCAAAGTGTTCCCTTTTGCTTTAAACTAACTAAAAGCTTAATGGTGATTTTGACTCCTTACAGGAAATGCATTTTAAATTGGAGGGGACCATCCCTCCCTGCTCACTCGTTGGTACTCGATGGTCTACTTTGCCTCCCATCCCACAAAAAAACAGGGTGACTATTTTAATAAGCAACAATATTCCTTTTGTCCTTCTAGACTCCAAAATTGACTCCAAAAGCCGCTTTCTTATTCTCACTGGTAAAATTGTGCACTTGGATGTTACCCTTGCCAACAACTATGCGCTTAATTCAGGTCAGTCAATTTTCTTTCAACATTTTTTCACATCCTTCTATCACATGTACAAAGGTTTACTGCTCATTGGTGGTGATTTTAACACTATTCTTCTTACCATGGATAAATCAGCCACCAGGACTTCTCCGTTGCCAACCCCTCACACAAAGAAATTACGAAAACACATGACTGAGACTGGCCTATTTGATATCTGAAACTATTATATCCCACTTCCAGGGACTTTACATTCTCTGCTTGTCTTCATATATCTTATTTGCGTATCAATATGTTTTTGGGCTGTACTCATCTTATTCAACATCTTATCATGGCAGATACACTCACCAATAATTAGTCTGATCATTCCATACTTTCAGTGTCCTTTGAATTTCAGAGGACCCCCTCAAGGGCACCCCTCTTGGAGTCTCAACGAGACTCTTCTTACACACATTTCAATGGTACCATCTCAGTCTCCATCAAAGATTATTTTGTATTAAATTTATACCCTGATGTGGACTCCCCGCAGTGTGGGAAGTACATAAGGCTCTCATAGGAAGAAACAACAAGCTAGCACTTTCAATAGGCTCACCACCCAACTGCATGATTTGGAACTGCTTCATAAACAATCACACTCTCCTACACTGTTTAAAGAAATCCTGAAATTAAAAGGGGAAATTCAATCACTGCTGGTGGAAAACACTGAATGCAGTCTTGGTTGGTTAAACCAGAAATTTTATTAGAAGCTGATTCTTTACTGGCAAATAGATTGAAAGCCAAAAGGCATCACAGGCCATCAAGAAGGGTGCACTCACCTACGACCCGAGACTTATTAACAAGACGTCTTGGACCTATTATGTTTAATTATATAATCTAAGTAACCCAATCTCCCCTCAGAATGCTGATGTCATTCAGTGATGCAATCTTTTCTTTAAGCTATGGCCTCTCTAAATTGAGCTGCTTGCATGCATTGTACCTGAATCTGGACATTACCGAGCAAGAAATCACCCTTGCTCTTAAATCCCAAAAACTTCCCAAAGGAGCTGGTCCCACAACTGCCCCAGGTCTTTAATATTATTCTCCATGAAGGCAAATACCACCAAGATTCTACTCCATTTACTATTATAGTCATCACTATACTGAATAAGGTATCCCACTATAGATCTATTTGCTTTTAAATGCTGATGTTAAACTCTCTGCAAAAGTTATGGCCAACCATCTTAACAACTATTTGACCCTTTTGATTGATCCTGATCAAATAGGTTTTGTTCCCACTAGACAATCTCTGGATAATATCACTCTCTGTTGTTATAAATAAAAAAAGTTTAACATGTTTGAAGCTTTGTTAATGAGCGAGACCTTCAACATACTGTGATGGGAAACCGCTTTGGAATTCGTTACCACTGCTCTTGTAAAATGAACACCATCATAGGAAGTACAAATCAGGGTTCTGGTCAGGTTATTATATAAAGCTATAATAACTAGACTAAAAAATATTTCACTACCAGAAATATATTCATAGAAGGTTTATCTTTGCTCCAGTGGTATGGTATCCAGCAATGTGGCACTGTCAGGTTTGCAGCCACCTATACAAAATGCACCCACTGCACAGCAAACTAACATAACCATTAACCATCAAGTTAAATAGACCATTACATAACCGGGGGTAATTAAATATCATACAACCCAAATGAACAAGATATACCAGCCGTAGACCACACATTATTACACCAGCTATGTGCCTATACATTTTTGTACCAGAAGTGTTCCCATAAATTACTGTATCAACTATGTGGTCACACCTATCTGTACCAGACATATTCCCATGCATAATATGGTAGCATATGCTCACACATAGTAAAACACCCATAAATACCACATACATTACACTACCTATGTGACCCCAGACATAGCAATAGCAGTGGTGAGCCACCAGATTATTGTGTCAGTCGTTGTCCCTATGCACTGTACCTTCAGTGCCTATATACCTAATATACTTCCTGTATTTCACATAATATACCAGCTACATACACACATATTGTATCACTAATATACCAGTATACTACACATTGTTCACCTCCACCATTGGAGTGGTCATGAACCATTTTAGAACCATTTAGAACTGGTTACTGGCGTTTATACCTCCCAGAATTAGCATTGTATAACACTATGCTATTACAGCAGCCAGAGACGCACTTCTACACAGAACCCCAGGTTATGTCAGTGGGGTTTACAGTAAATGTTCAAGTATCACTTTAACAGCACTGCATTATAGAGCTCTGTGTCTGGGAGGTATAAATGCCAGGAGCCAATACTAATGGTTTCCAGCTAGCACACTGGGAGTGTGGGCTGTCATGGACACCAGCTTGGTTTGCTGGGGGTTGTTAAGTTGGAAGAATAGCAATTCATGGAATCATGGAAGGGAGAATATACTTCTGTCACCAGGGGATGGCGACCTGAGACTGGCAACCTGCAGTGGCGCACGCAGGGGGGCCTGAGTCTCCAGAAACCCCCTCTGCGCTAACTTAGTGCCCACCATAGCGGCACTGTCCTATACAACTACATCGCGGACGCTTCTTTGACAGCGCCGCGGCTGCTGTATAGGACAGCGCTGCCGAAACGGAGCAGCTCTCTCTCTTGTGGTTTTTTTTTTTTGGGGTCGGGGGGGGGGTCATTTATTAGGCTTAGTATAAGTTCTTGTTAAGAGCTCACAGCTGTGTCTTTCTATTCTTAGGAGAAATAGAAAATGCAGGAACACCATTACTGTTGTTCCAGTTGATGATATGAACCAGCTAGCTGGTGGTTGAGTGAGCAGGGGCAAACCTCAGTTGTTTACCTATTTCTCACAATCCTAATTTACTTATACATCTTAGCATGGCCTATTTCACACTTTTCCTCTCACTAATTTACTAGGTGGATATACCCAGCTAAATTAAGTAACTACTACATGTAACATACCTTCAGGTCCCCATGAATGATACTGCTGCTTCTCTCAGGTGTACCTAGAAAGGCCTCCCTAGACTAACCAAAGGTTGCCCTTGCCTAGTATGTAGAGGAAAGGCTTATTGATCCTCTTTCTTCCACTCTTGAGAATTTGTATCTAAAAGTGTGCTGTGGGCAGCTTTCTCATGCAGCCTTGGGCAACCCATTAGTTTTAACAAAAAACAAAAGCAAAAGACAGATCTTGACACTTCCTATACTAAATACAGATTGTGGCTGAGTGGCAAAAATGAGTTTAATATACAGGCGGCTGTAAAACAGAACTGCACCAAAACAAAATTTTTAGATTTTAGAGTGGCTGACTTTAGTCAAATGAGAGCTTATTTATCATTTATATCTGATACGGTGGGAAGTGAATGGTGGGGTGGGAAGTGAATGGTGGGGTGGGAAGTGAATGGTGGGGTGTAGGGACAGTGGCATAAAGTATAATATACATTGTTAAATTCAACAGATATTTCAGTAAATGTAACAGATATGTTCGTAAGAGCACTAGAATGGGAAAGCCATTATGGGTTTCAAATGTAGTGTCAACTGTCACAAGTGATAAGAAAACTGCTTTTAAGAAATACAGAGACTCAATCAGAGGAGGATAAAAAAAAAGCATAAAAAGCTGTTGTAAAAGACTAGGCACACAATAAAAAAATGGCAACGTTCAAAAAGAAGATTGCATAGTCTGTAAAAAAAAGTCTCAAAATGTTCTTTAAATACATTAGTAAATGGACAAATACAAAGCTAAGGCTAAAAACTGAAGGTTGGATAGTTGAAGGAGACAAAGACATTTCAGACTGCTTTAATCACTCTTTTGCTCTGTATTTACTGTGAATATTGAAAGGAGTCACCTACACTAAGTGGGCAGGATGTACCCTACTGTACTATAGACACAGATATATTTACTACAGAACAGGTGTTGCTCTAACTCTTAAAAGTAAATGGGTCAATAGGTTCAAATGGTATATATCCGAGAGTATTAAAAGAACTAAGAATAGTGCTTGCAGTGACATTTACCCAGCTTTGTAACCAATTACTGCTGACAGGTATAATTCCAGGGGATTGATAATTGGCAAATTTAGCTCCATTACACATAAAGGGCAGAAGGGAAGAATATGATATCTATTGACATGTGAGTCTCACATCAATAGTAGGGAAATTAACTGAAGCATTTCTAAGAAAAAGAATTGTTCACTATTTAGATTAAATCAATTAACAATTTAAGATCCAGTGGAACATGTATTTTCTGCTGGGAGGTCATGACAAACAAATCTAGTGGATTTTTTTGACTTGGCAACTAAAGTGATAGACCAGAATGGATCATTGGATACAGCTTACTTAGATTTTAGCAAGGCATTTGATACAGTACCACACAATAAATGAATAAAAAATTGAAAATCATTGGATTTAGAACAAAAATATTAAAAATGATTGCATCTTAGCTACAGGAGAGTTGTAGTCAATCGTATAAATCTCAGATGAAGGGCTGGAAGACTTCTGGGTTGTGTGTTGTATAATGCATTCATTAGTGATTATATATATTCACTAGAGATGAGCGGTTCAGATTCAAAGAAATCTGACAGATCTGAGACAGATCCGAGATTTGGGGTTCCGAGTGAAACCGAGTCATGACTCATTTTCACGTGCCAATTTTGGATCTCAAAATGAGGCAAAACTTAATTTCCGGGCAAATATTGATGTCGATATCTTCTATATAAAGCCCTCCCTTGTTTTGTCATGTGCCATTTTAGCACAGACAACATGTAGGGAGGATGTTAATTGCAGTGTTCTGCTCTGAAAATAGCGTTTAAAGTTAAACTACAGAATACGGCATTAGACAGGGCCCCCACAAAAGCCAACATTTTGGTTGTTGAACTGGAGAAAAGATAGGGATGTTAAGAAATGAATCATGGACATTTGGATAACATTGGTCACTGGTCATCTTCATCATGGTGACAAATGACAATGTTATCATCACCCTCATCTTCATCCCCAGCAAAGATGTCTTCAACAATTAGATTTGAATTGTAAAAAAGAAGATACACCAAATAGGTAACTGTTAGGCAGCATGGGTAGCACGTCAGAGGGGGTCAGCAGCAACACATTTGAGAGGGTCAGTAGCAATACTTTGGACAGTTGGAGAAAATTTGGACAGTTGTGAAGAGATTGTTTAAAAACAGACTGTAGACGACTGCCAATGTTATAAATAGAAATATAGGAACAAAAACAGCTTAAAATCACATAATTTTACCTATTTTTCACAATTATTAAGTAAATCCAGATTGAAAACCAAAACCAAAACTTTTCATGATTTTGGGGCACAATCTGTAACAAAATTAAAACATGAAGATGCTTTAGAACCAAAACCACATCCAAAACCAAAACACTGGGGTCAGTGCTCATCTCTACTTTTCACAGGTTATAAAATATTTGTAACAGGGTGGATACACAAGAAATGGTAAAACAAATGCATAGTTGCTTATTTCCCCACGCTGTACATACATCCTGTTCTACCAAATGTCCAATCACTCACATTCTCATCTTTTGAAGTACATGCAATTACGATTTTCAACCCATTCTTTATGCGTGTTGCTGTGACCTGGACCACCCGCCATCATCATGGGTGATTTTAACATCCCCATTGATAATTTACATACTCTTTGTGCCTCCAAACTACTCTCTTTAACTTCCTCCCTCTGCCTCTCCCAGTCTACTGATTCCTTTGCTCATCGGGATGGCCACTGCCTTAATCCTGTTTTCTCTAGACTATGCTCAGTTTCTGCTTTTCTTCACACGCCTTTGCCCCTCAGATAATCACCTTATCAGCTACAAGCTTTCCCCCAGTACTTTAAACTCTCCGCTGTCAAACTCTATCAAACCTCCTCATATCTGAAGAAATCTTAACTCCATTAATTTTTAACAGTTTTCCACCTCTCTACAAAACCTTATCTCCTCATTTTCTAATCTCCTGATATGGCAGTACCACATGCTTACCAAACCCTAGCAATAGGCCAGTGGCTCCAACTACTCTTTATACTGCGTGCCAATTTCTAAACAAGCAGTAATTACTCTTTTTCTAAAAAAACGAAATTCTGACCCAACCTCTGCCTAAAATTACAAAATTACCATCTCTCAGCTCCAATGCCCCTCCAAGCTTCTTGGGAGAATTCCCCATATTCGTCTCCCATGCTTTCTTTCCTCACACAAGCTGTTGGACTCTCTTCAGTCAGGCTTTCGTTCCCAACACGCCACAGAGACTGCACGGGCAAAGGTTGTCAATTACTTGATCACTGCGAAATCTAATGACCATTACTCATTTCTAATTCTCCTGAATCTCTTTGCTGCATTTGACACTGTTGACCAGTCTCTTCTAATACAAATGCTACAATCTCCTGAGGACGCTGTTCTATCCTAGTTTTCATACTACCTATCTAATTGTTCTTTCAATGTTAGTTTCTCTGGATCCACCTCTTCTCCTCTTCCTTTATCAGTTGGATTACTACAAGGCTCAGTCATAGGTCCTTTGCTCTTCCTTATCTATACCACTACTCTTGGGAAACTATTAAGTTCTTGTGTATATCATCATCATCATCATTTATTTATATAGCTCCAACATATTCCGTAGCGCTTTACAATTGGAGACAAACATAATAAACAAACTGGGTAAAACAGACAAAGAGGTGAGAAGGCCCTGCTCATCAGTATCACCTCTATGAGTATGGCAATACCACCCTTACTGGTCTTCCCCGAATCAAACTCTCACCCCCTACAATCTATTTTGCATGCAACAGATTGATTTTCTGTGCAAATCATTCTTCCATTGCTGAGCCGCTCTGTCTGTCTCTCCATTGGTTGCCTGTTTATTACCGAATCCAATATAAAATGCTTCTACTAACATACAAGGCCATCAACAAAGCTGCACCAACATACATGTCTTCACTTGTCACAAAATATCTCACTATTCAACAACTCTGTTCTGTACATAATCTCTTCTCCACACTCATTACCTGCTCCCATTTCCGGTTACAGGACATTTTTCATCCTGTACCCACTTTGTGAAATGCCCTTCCTTGCACAATAAGCCTTTCCTCTAGTTTTCAAACTTACAAGTGGATTTTGAAAACTCACCTCTTCATGCCAGCTTATAAAATTCCTCAACCATCCTCTTAGCCTCCCTAGGGTACCCTATTTTCACTCTTTACAGAGTTCACACAGATCAACAACTCTCTGACCCCAAGACCAGCATTGCTGTGTGACTGGATCATATAGCCCCCTAAGCATTCTGGTAGAACCAATAAGCAATATGTAGCACTTAACCTAATGTATCAAATTCCCATTGTCTGATCGATTGTTACCTGTGAGCAGGACCCTCTTACCTTTCAATCTGTATCACCCAGTATTGTTTCTTTATTGTGTTTGTTCCCAATTGTAAAGCGCTACGGAATATACTGGCACTATATATATATATATATATATATATATATATATATATATATATATATAAATGTTGATGAAATACTACAACAACAGAGGAAAGGAACCTTGGAGTTATCGTTTCAAATGATATGAAGTTAAGCAGTCGGAGAACTAAATTAAATGGTTGTATAGGAAGAGGTATTAGTAGGACCAAGAGGGAGGATATATTGCTCCTTTAGAGCACCTTGATAAGACATCACCTTGTGTACACTTCTGGTGTGTCTTACACAAAACATAGATTCATAAAATAGAAAAAAGATTAAAATATGGGTTACTAAAAGGGTTTGAAATTGGTGGGAACAATACAGAAAAGTAATATAAGGAAGAACTTTCTTATAAGGGTGATAGATCCATCCTTTCCAAGCAGTTGTGGTGGGTACTCATAGAATATAAGAATTCAAGAATACATGGGAAAAACATTTGCCCATTGTTAAGGTAAAAAAAGTAAAACATTTAAAAAAACAAACAAACAAACAAACAAACAAACAAACCCCCAAAAATACTTTCCTACTACCAAACTCTATGTTGGATGGTGGGGACTGATTTGTGACAGAAGTTACGGGAGAGAAGAGGGATAGACGAACCAGAATAAGATGATTATCACTGGCATGGTTGAAATGTTGAGCTAGTGGACTGTTGAGGTCCTGAAGATAGCCAGTCACCTTGCTAACAATGGAGCTTCATTAACAATCATCTGTTGAAGTATTGTGGTAAAGAGTCAGAACTGGCAAATAATTTTGTTTACTTTATTGTTTTTGGGTGTGGTCATGGTTTCTAGGAGGGGGAAGGGGTGAAGGTTGAGCACCTGGCAGCTGCTATGTGACAAACAAAATTGTGTGTGTGAGTGTATGTATGTGTGTGTGTGTGTGTGTCAGTGTGTGTGTGTGTGTGTGTGTGTGTGTGTGTGAGAATCCTTATCCACCCTTATGAATATCCTGGTCTGTGATAGTGAACAGTTTTTACAGTAGCCAGCCATTAGAAGTCCTAATTGTGTGTAGGTGTGCTTGTACTAGTAAATAGCATAATACATGCTGCATTGGTAGACGGTCTCTATGTGTAGTAGAGAACCAGCACTTGGCACACAATTGTAACAGTGGTGTTATATTGCAGGCTAGATATGCTGCTCTACATTGTCTTTGTATGGATCTGAAGTGTACTTCAGTTTTCTAGAAAAATTGACGTGCTTTTAGCGGTTTATACTTTTACCTTGAAAACTCTCATAAGTATGGCCCTGTCAACTATTGGTATGTCTATGGGGTATATTTACTAAATTGCGGGTTTGAAAATGTGGAGATGTTGCCTATAGCAGCCAATCAAATTCTAGCTGTCATTTTATAGAATGTGCTAAATAAATTATAACTAGAATATGATTGGTTGCTATAGGTAACATCTCCACTTTTCAAACCTGCAGTTTAGTAAATATACCCCTTTGACTTCATATAACTTTATTGCTGATTTTCCATACAGCATATACAGGGCTATGTTTCTGTTATATAAAAGTGATCATAATAGAGCCCAAATGGAGTGTTCCACTATTAATTTTCTCTATTGATAAAAGACAACATTCTGCAGAACTTGTACATAATCAGGTGTTGTTAGGAGAAAATGAGCTTTGCTGTGATTTTAAAAAAAAACAACACAACACAGCTGGATGCCATAAAAGTATATGCTTTCATGTGCATCATGCTTCTTTATACAATTAGTGTATCAGAATAATTAATGGACAACTTTTCATCATTTAAAAAGTTCATTCCATTTATAGAAGCAGGTCATCCTTTAACAGATCTGGAACAAATTGAAAACCTGTAATGTCACTGTAGAGCTGTAGTTGAACAAAGTACTAATCACTTTAGTGTCATGTGACGTGTCTCTGCAGGCAGCTGTTATTAGTGTAGGTTATTATACTTACATTTTTTGTGTAAGTTACCTTAAATTGGTGTGTCTTGAATTTGATTCTAACAGTAATGAGAATAATATGTCTCCATAAGGTTAAATTCCTTAATGAACTCTTGGTTACCGCAGTACTAGCACAGTATTCACAGTATTTCTTCGATGGATACAGAGTCTATAGAATAAATGTATGTGCAGAAACTCACAATTAAGAATGGGGTATCTATCTATCTATCTATCTGTGTGTGTGTCTGTCTGTCTGTCTGTCTGTCTGTCTGTCTGTCTATCTATCTATCTCCGGAGAGCTAATTAATGATAGGAAATATTCCATATTGCAGGTTCTTGATAAATAGACCTTAAGGACCTTCTATTGTTGCTAGTAAATTCCTCATTCACATTATTACACTAGAACATTGATAAATATAAAGAAAAAATATTTTAGCAGAGTATAGCTGTATTTATCAGGGTGTGAGTGTCTTTTTATTTTGTAGACTATGCAAGTCTTTATCTTTTGTTCGGAAAGCTTGAAAGCTTTCCATAGATATCAACGGAAATGTCCCAGTTTATTAAGAAGGTGGATGGTGATGGAGAAAGTGAGCGATAATACTAATGAAGAGCTTTAAGTATATTTGTTAGTTACCATGCTCTAGTTGCAGATTAAGTAATTTCTAGTATTTTTGTCCCTGACAATCTGATCCTTAACATTGCCTTAATAACACATTTTTCAATGTTGAAACACACAGCCATCTACAGAGACTTGTATTGGAACCATTGCATGAAAGCCTTTGCATTTGATGGTGGTTGAAATTAGAAAACACATTGATAACTCTAGTCTTAGTACTGTTTATCAGTCAGTAATATGAGAGCAAGTAAAGACACTAGTTGACATTAACATATATGTTACTGAGTTCAATAATATACATTACATAACTGGATTGTTTATAATTAACTAAATAGGTGTTTTTCTAACTAAACATGTAGACATTGAAAGCTTGGCAGACTTACTCTGCAATAATGAACTCTATGGATTGGTTTAGTCATACGTACATGTAATATTACTGTTAGCAGTCGCGGCGGCCGCGGGCACCGCCGCGACTCTCACCTAGTTCCTGTAGGCGCCCCGGTCGTCGCTATGGCAACCGGGGCGTCACTTCCTGCCTTTACCCGACCGTTGCCAGGGCAACGGTCGGACGCTAATTACAGGGGCGCTGTGTCCTGGCAGCTGGGAACAGCCGGGCGCATGCGCAGAAGCGCCCACAAGCCTGTGGGCTGATTAATGTGGCAGGATTGAGCCTGCCCATGTGATTTCAGAGCTAGGCTCTGATTGGCCACTACTGGTATTTAAGGCAGTGAGGTCTGCAGCCTCACTGCCGGTTATAGCGTTCTGTCCTCAGTCCTGCTGCCTGCTTGTGCTATCTGTTTTGGTTCCTGCTACCTTGGATTTGACTACCCGTGTATTGACCCCTGCTTGTTATTGGACCTGTGACCCTTCTCTTCTGACCTCGACCTTTTGCCTGGACTTCGGATTTTGCTTCTCTGCCTGTGTGTTTGACCCTTCGCTTGTCTTTGGAAATTGCATCTGTGCCTGTGACCCTTTGACCTAGGATTCTACTTAACTACAGCCCGCCAATCACTCCACTTCTGGGAACTCCTTTAAGTAAGTATATGTCACTCGACCCTCGGTCGGCCCGCAGCCCAGTCTGTCTCCACCACTAGGGGCTCCAGCGAACACCTGGCCTTCTGAGTAGTTCCCGAGTTTCACTGTACTGGCTTGGGAGTTCCTAACATTATAACCGGCCTAGGAAGATTGGTATCATAGGGCAATGGACAGCGAGGAGTCAAATCTGTCCCCAGCCCAGATTCTGGCCAACCAGATACAGGCGGTTTCTCAAGTGGTGCAGAATTTATCCCAGCGCCTGGCAGTCCAGGAAGGGGCTTCTAGAGACCTGCAGCGCCAGCAAGTTCCCGCTGGTGACACACCAAAGCCTAAAATTATTTTGCCTGACTGATTCTCTGGAAGCAGGCCAGCCTTCCGTAATTTCAAAGAGAGCTGCAAGTTGTACTTCCGTTTGAAACCACGTTCCTCTGGTTCTGAACAACAAAGAGTAGGGATCATCATCTCTTTACTCCAGGGTGATCCTCAGTCTTGGGCTTTCTCCTTACCCTCAACAAGCCCAGCCTTGCAGTCAGTGGATGCCTTTTTTCAAGCTCTGGGGTTATTGTACGATGACCCGGACAGGGTAGCCTCAGCTGAGGCTCATCTCCGAATGCTAAGGCAAGGACGTCGCTCAGCGGAGGAGTATTGTGCGGAATTTCGGCGATGGTCCACTGATAGCGCCTGGAACGACCCAGCATTGCGAAGTCAATTTTGCTTAGGACTTACCGAGCAGATTAAGGATTCCTTAGTCCAGTATCCGATATCCGACACGCTGGAGAACTTGATGCAACTTATTATAAAAATTGATCGTCGGATCAGAGAGAGGAAGGCTGAACGGGAGTCCTCTGCTCCGATGGACGTTTTCACTAACTCCGATAACACTTTGCCCGATTCCTCTGAACCCATGCAATTGGGCGCTTACCGCTTGCCTCCGGAGGAACGCTCCAGAAGACGCTCACTAGGCCTGTGTATGTATTGTGGTCAACCAGGCCACTTAGTTCGCTCATGTCCCAACAAGCCGGGAAACTCCAAAACCTAAGTGCAGGTGAAGAGGTGCGCTTGGGTCTTCAGATTATCTCTTCAGAAAATTCTTTATTAGTCCCTGGTCGTCTAAGTTTCCGTGGGAGATCCATGGACCTAAAAGCGTTTCTTGACAGTGGTGCGGCTGGTAATTTTCTGGATATACATTTGGCTCAGTCGCTTGATATTCCGCATATCAAGTTAGGATCAAGCATCACCACATGTGGTTTGGATGGTAACCCCTTGCCTGGGGAAGGATTCTCGCTAGGACTCCAATGGTTCCGTTGTCTGTAGGAGTCCTCCATACGGAGGAGCTCTCTTTCTATCTTATTAGTTGTCCCTCTGCTCCATTGATATTGGGCTATCCCTGGCTTCGCAGTCATAATCCCCTTATTGACTGGAAAAGTGGAGAGATTACTCGTTGGAGTCCCGAGTGTTCCACATCTTGCTTGACCCTGCCGCTTAGAATCCTACAGCCTAGTCCAGACTTGTTGCCGGTACCCTACCAGGACTTCTCTGATGTGTTCTGCAAAAGGAAAGCTGATTCCCTTCCACCACATCGAGAATATGACTGCGTCATTGATTTAGTCCCGGGTTCCAAGTTGCCCAAAGGGCGATTATACTCCTTGTCCATTCCAGAGACTCAGGCCATGGAGCTATACGTGGAGGAAAACCTGGAAAAAGGATTCATACGTCCTTCTAAATCTCCCGTAGGCGCAGGTTGCTTTTTCGTGTCAAAAAAAGATGGCAGTCTTAGACCATGCATTGATTTCCGTGGACTGAACAACATCACTATTAAGAATATGTACCCGTTACCATTGATTTCGGTGTTGTTTGATCAATTAAAATCTGCCACTATATTTTCGAAGATTGACCTCAGAGGGTCTTACAATCTTATTTGAATCAAGAAAGGGGATGAATGGAAGACTGCTTTCAATACCCAGTCGGGACATTATGAATATCTCGTGATGCCATTCGGGTTATGCAATGCCCCAGCGGTTTTCCAGGACCTGATCAACGTTTTACGAGAGTTCCTGGGTAAAACAGTAGTTGTGTATCTGGATGATATTTTGATCTACTCTGAGTCTTTGCTTCAGCACCGTCAACATGTTTGCTAAGTTCTGCTGAAATTACGGGAACATCACCTATATGCAATAAGGGAGAAATGCGAATTTGAGGTGGCCACTGTGTCATTTCTGGGATATATCATCTCCTCATCAGGATTCGCAATGGACCCTGCCAAAGTTCGAGCAATCCAGGATTGGGTCCTCCCTACTAATCTGAAGGCGATCCAGAGGTTCCTCGGATTCGCAAATTATTACCGGAGGTTTATTGACTCTTTTTCCTCGTTAGTGGCTCCTATCACTGCCCTCACTCGAAAGGGAGCTAACCCAGCCAAGTGGCCTTCAGAGGCATTGGCAAGTTTCTCGGCACTCAAAGCTGCTTTCATTTCGGCCCCAGTGCTGAGACATCCTGATCCAGAACTTCCGTTCATTGTAGAGGTGGACGCTTCTGATATCGGTGCTGGCGCCATCCTTTCTCAGAAAGACCCAAGGAGCAAAAAATTACATCCTTGTGCATTTTTTTCTAAAAATTTCTATCTGCCGAATGTAATTATGATGTCGGCAATCGTGAATTGTTGGGCATTAAGTTGGCACTGGAGGAATGGCGACATTGGTTGGAGGGAGCTACTCATACCATCACCATCTTCACGGACCATAAAAACCTCCAATACATCCAGACCACTAAAACCCTGAATCCTAGGCAGGCCCGCTGGGCCTTATTTTTCACCAGATTTAACTTCATTATTACATTCCATCCAGGTTCTAAAAATACAAATGCCGATTCCTTGTCTCGAAATTTTTTGGCCCATCATCCTCAGTCTCCTGACCCGTTGCCTATTGTTCCTACAACTACTGTTCATCTCGGACTCACCCAGGATCTAGGAGCAACTATCCGGCGCTTCCAGAGAATCGCTCCGGTTCAGACACCGGTCAACAAATTATTTGTCCCAGTCCATTTAAGGAAATCTGTTCTCATTGAAGGCCACAACAACTGCTGTGCTGGCCATCCGGGAATCCGTAGGACTATTGAGGTTCTTTCTCGTTGGTTGTGGTGGCCCACTTTGTCAGACGATGTGGAGAATTATGTTCGGGCTTGTCCCGAGTGTGCTAAAAACAAAACCGATAGGAACCGTCCTTCTGGGCTATTGTTACCCTTGCCGGCGCCGAGCAGGCCTTGGACCCATTTGTCGATGGATTTCATTGTTGACCTACCAGTATCCGCAGGACATAACACCATCCTGGTAGTTGTCGATCGGTTCAGTAAGATGGCACATTTTATAGCTTTGCCCAAGTTACCGGATGCCAGGACCCTGGCCACCTTGTTTTTGACGCATATTTTTCATCTTCATGGGACTCCTGAAGATATCGTATCGGATCGAGGATCCCAGTTTATTGCCCGGTTTTGGAAAGCCTTTTGTAAGTCCATCGGGATCTCTATCAGTCTGTCCTCAGCATATCATCCCCAGTCGAATGGACAGACAGAGAGGCCAAACCAAGCTCTGGAACAGTTTTTGCGCATCTATGTGTCTAAATTCCACGATAATTGGTGCTCTCTTTTGCCCTGGGCAGAATTCGCGTACAATAATTCTTGCCATTCCACTATTCATACATCCCCGTTTTTCTGCAACTTCGGGTTTCACCCAAAATCCAACTCGTTCTCTACTACTGTTCCCTGTGGGGATTCCGGAACACCTGCTTTTACGGCCAGGCTAAGGTCCGTCTGGAAAAAGGTACACGCTGCACTAGGTCAAGCTTCCGAAAATCCAAGGTCTTCGCTGACCGTCACCGTAGACCATGTTCATTGAAAGTGGGGGATCGGGTTTGGTTATCCACACGGATCATCAGGTTGCGGCAACCTTGTAAGAAGCTGGGGCCCCGATACATTGGACCGTTTCTAATTGAGAGGAAAATGAATCCAGTGGCATTTAGGTTAAAACTACCAACCTCCTTAAAAATACCTGCGACCTTTCATTGTTCGCTTCTGAAGAAAGTTGCCGCTCTCAGTAAGTTCAATCAACCTTTCTCCAACAGGCCCCGGCCTCTGATGGTGAATGGAGACCATGAATATCTTGTCGAAAGAATCCTTGACTCAAGAAAGGTCCAAGGCCAACTTCAGTTCCTCGTACATTGGAAGGGTTATGGCCCTGAGGAACGATCTTAGATACCACAGAGGCGTCTCCATGCTGAAAGGCTCATTAAAGAGTTTTTTAATAGGTTTCCCACGAAACCTGGATGTCGGGGTTCCTTGACCCCTCCTCAAGGGGGGGGTACTGTTAGCAGTCGCGGCCGTGGGCACCGCCGCGACTCTCACCTAGTTCCAGTAGGCGTCCCGGTCGTCGCTATGGCAACCGGGACGTCACTTCCTGCCTGTAGCCCAGTTAGCCCAGTTAACAGAGCCCATTCAACAGTGGTTAGTGTACAGTACAGAGCCAATTTTCTGGTGTTTAGTGTACAGTGCAAACTATTTTCTGGTGACTAGTGTCCTTCTCTGGCAGCAAGTGTACAGTATGGAGCCCTTTCTCCGGTGCCTAGTATACAGAGGCCATTCGCTGATGAGTAGTATTCAATACAGTGAATGATGCACAATCCATTCCAAGTGGTTAATATAAAATAAACAGCATATTATCTGGTAGCTAATGCACAGTACTGAGACCAAGCTCTCTGGATGAGTGTCCTGTACAGTGTCTCTAGAAGCTATAGTAATAGGTTGTGTACAGCCCATGTCCTTTGGTGGATAGTGTATAATTCAGAAGCCACTCTCTGCTTGCCAATACATACCACCTTCATGGTGGCCAGTTACTATTCAGACCTCCTTCTTGATAGCAAGTGTATCTACTTTTCCTTCCAATCCTCTCATTTATATTTGTCAGATGCTGTCCCTGCACTTGCAAGGACAAACGTCTTCACCTTCTTGCTGATGCACCTAATTGTAGGAAACAGAGATGCCTCTTTCTGCCTATCCCTGCACACCCCATTGTTAATTTTCTTGCAGATGGAAGTAGTATACTCAGCTCACCCTGCTGACCGCCTCTTCCTTACTACCGCCCTATTTAAACCTCACTCTGACATTTCTCCTGTGCCAAAGCATCAATTGTCATGTGCTCAGGTTCCCTGTTTTCCCAGCACCCTTGTTGCTCTTGGATTGACTTTGGATTTGATCTTTGCTTGGACCCAACTATGCTTTCTCTTCACTTTTTTGTATTTATCATCTTCCAGATTGATGTTGACTGTTCCTGAATATGCTGCTTAACCCTTTGGCATCTGCTCTGTCTGCTTTGGTATTAACCTGACTCATTCACTTTTCTCCTGGGCTGATCCCCTACTACCTTGCTAGAACTTTTCACAAAGCTGTGACCTCCATGTCCCATGTAACCATGCCCTTATCTTCTTCATAGGGTCCCTGGTGAACACCGGTGGTGTGTTAGACTCTGCGCCTCATGGTTCAGTTATGTCAGTCTAGCAGGTACCCACTATTCCAGGCTCTGTCCTATCATCATGGATGAATCTGCTGACCCCTCACCCCATGAATTACTACAACTTTTTGCTCATCGTGGATCAACAGGATTTCAACCAAATCCAGCTACTACAATTCCTTTAAGGGTTAACAGCTTGACTCAATACTATCCAAGCCTCCCTAGCACCACAGGCTTCTGGACACCCGCAAGATCCGGTCCCCTCGCCACCTGCAGAATGTGCCTCTTCACCCAACCTGCCCTTTCTCACTCCAACAATTTTTTTATGGTGACCATAAGAATTGTCATGGGTTTCTTAGCTGTCCCCAGGGAATTTCGCTTTTGAGAGAACCAAGGTGGTATACATTATATCTCTCATCTCTGGGCAGGCTTTAGCATGTGCTTCTCCTTTATGAGTGTGGAACTTTAAAGGCTTTCTTTGCCTTTATTGACAAATTCAAGAAGGTATGCGATGAGCTGGACGGGGTGTCTTTTGCTGCTCCTACTCTGTTATCAATGCGGCTGAAGTATTAAAATCAATCTCTGTCTCTATTGTGCAGTGATCAGCCACATCCTGGAAAACTGTCTGAAGAGGGCGGGTTTATTCTTCATTAAGAAAAAAAACAGCTCACTCAGACCATGCATTGAAGACTTAACACCATTACTATCAAGAATCACTATCCAATCTGCCTCCTCTCTGACTGGAGCCTATAACCTTCTCAGGATCCATCAAGTGGAAAATGGTCTTTTACACCCACGATGGCCACTATGAGTACATTGTAATGCCATTCGGGCTTTGCAATACCCTGGCCATTTTGCAGGGCTTCGTTATTGAGAGTTTTAAAGACCTGTCTTCCTACCGTGCATATGTCATAAAAATTCTTGGCCGCCTCTGGACTTATTGTCTCTTCTGTAAACTAGAGAAATGCATATTCGAAAAGGAAAATATGCCATTCCTGGGCTATATTGTTTATGGGCAAGGCCTGCAGTTGGATCCAGAGAAGGTTGCCTCAATCCTGCGCTGGTCACTGTTATCACCAGTTTTTAAATAACTTCTCTCTTGTTGCTCCATCATTGCTCCTACCAAAAGGAAGTAAGTAGCTCATAAGCATCTCCCATCTTGACTACTGCAACCTCCTGCTATCTGGCATTCCCGACACCTATATCCACATTTCAATTCATCCTAAATGCTGCTGCAAGACTGATCTTCTTCTCTCACCGCTCCACATCTGCTGCACCACTTTGCAAAACCCTACACTGGCTCCTTGTGTCCTCAGGACTCTAATTCAAATTACCTGCAAAGCCCTCAACAACACCACCCCTTCATACATCTCAAATCTCGTTTCAAAATGCTTTCCCTCCCATCTTAGATCTACCTTGGCTCTGGTAATCACTTCTTACTCGCTCCTACAAGAATTCTCCCTTGCTGCTCCCCACTTATGGAATTCCCCTACTATGCCCAGTCAGACTTTCCCACAGTCTTCAAATCTTTAGATGTTCTCTAAAAACCCATCTCTTTTTTAAAGCTTTTCTTATCCCTGATCATACTATTCACACTAATACACCTTCACAGCTGTCCCAATCTCCACTCTAAGCCACACTCGCTCCTCTTGTTTCAGCTGTGCACTTTCCCACCTAGAATGTAAACTCTCTAATGTGCAGGGTCCTCTATACATTTCTTTTCATCTCAGCATTTATTTTGTCTGCCTTGTTTGTCCTTGTTTTATGTATATCCTTTTTCCCTACTGTACGGTGCTGCGGAGCACTGTGGCGCTTTACAAATCTACAATAATAATAATAATAAGCAATGGTCCCTGGAGGCTACTTTTATTTTCCAGGCTTTAAAACTTGCTTTCTCCTCAGCTTCCATTCTATCACAACCAGACACCAATCAACCAATTTTCATAGAGATCGATGTTTCCTCCTCTATGGGAGTAGGGGCTAATTCTATCTCAAACAGACTCTTCAGGGAAATTCTAGATATCAAGCTGGCCTTGGAGGAACCATTTATACAGATAATAATAACTTCAAACAGCCCATTGTCTTAATCCCTGACAGGCCAGATGGTCAATATTTTTCTCCTGATTTCACCTTATTTTTACCTTCCAACCAGTCTATCAAGAAAAAAACATCCAGATGTCTTATCACATTATTTTGAGCCCACAGATCTCCAAAGCTAGACCTATTGTTTACCCCATAAGTATTTTGCCTCTGTCCACCACGTCTCCCAAGACCCCTCCTGTGGGGTGTTCTTACCATAATCCTCAATTCATTCCCTACAGTGGTGTCATGGATCTAAATTATGCCTTCTCTCCCATGTGATGTGCAAGACTATGCCCAGGTGTGCCCGTACTGTGTACAACACAAAATTCCACGGCAAGTACCCCTGGGTCCTTTATTACCTTTACCCATCCTTGACACTCCTTGGTCCAGTATTTTTATGGATTTCATCACTGACTTGCTGGTTAGTTAAGGATTTAATGCCATTTGGGTGACTGCTGATAGTTTTTCCAAGATGGTGCGCTTTGTATCCATGAAAGGCTTACCCTCGGCCTCAATTCTGGCCTCTCCAACCATGGCTCATAGTTTATTTCACATTTTTTGAAAGCCTTGAATAATAAGTTAGGTGTTAACTTAAAATTCTCTTCAGGTTACCATCCTCAGACTAATGGCCAGATGGAGAGGGTGAACAAGGCTTAAAGCTCTCCCTAAGAATGCACTCTTCTGTGAATCAAGAAAATTGGAGCTATATACTTGCTTGGGCTGAATTCGCTCACAACAACCAATTACACAAGTAAACTAGTGCCACTCCTATCTTTGTGGTCTCAGGAGCCCATCCTTTACTTCCTAGGTACCTCTCTTCACTTCTAGTCTGTGACTTTCTCTGATCTGGTCCTAAAAAAAGTCTAACTTATTACAGACTTCTCAATGTTATAAGAGATCAGCTGACAAGAGGAGATGGACAGTTCCAATTCTGAGTGTGGGTGAAGATTTGGCTTTCCTCTAGAAATGTCCATCTTAGAGTACCATTCATGAAGTTTGATCCTCATTATATTGGTCCAGTCTCCATTCTGTCCAATCCTTCAAGGCAAAATTCCTCTAGAAGTGTTCTTCAATTCGGAGTGCACCATTAAAAGGCGGAGGGCTACTGTCAGGCGAGTGCAAGGATGAAAGCCTTTCCCTTCTTGCTGATGCGCCCCAATGACTCGGCAAACCCTTTCCTCTTTGCGGGGGGTCCCAGGTGAGCATCATTGGGGGGGTGGACTCCACTCCTTGTGGTTCAATTGGGTCAATCTAGCAGGTACCCACTATTCCAGGCCATTTAGCGTGACATTATTTAACCTTACTGGTTATATGTAGTGTCTCCTGCTTCTGTTTAAGCACTGTGTCCCCTTTCAGTTGTTGTCACTGTGATTATTGGTTAAACTAGGGTAATGACCAGTGTTTTAGTCAATTTCAGGGACTCCACATGTTTGGGTATGTTTTAATATTTCTTTGTTTTTATGGTTTCTCTATGGCCTGATAAATTGCTGTGGTCTTGCAACCTTTGTGTCTCTTTTGTAATTCTTTCAATGCCATTTGTCTGGCTGTCTCTTTGAAACTAGAATTTAGATGGATTTCATCTTTCATAAGCTAACTACGTTTCCTTCAAATAACAGCCTTCTCATTATTGCCATATGCTTATTGTTTGCTCACAGTATAATTACATGGTAAAATATACTCTACGGTAAATTGACTGAGGCTAAAGGGTTATAGGCTGATTATTTTACAGACAGATAATGTGCATCAGATCTGAGTGAGGAGCATGCGCATACTGTGTATATGTGAAACTTTCCTGAACAAATGAAAGAATATTTATGATAATGTCTTGCCGGTTATCTTCTTGGAGGGAAAAGGAGTTATCAGCAGTTTTTAGTATCCATGTTCTCAAAACCAGACCCTCCAATCAAATGTAGAATCTAAAGTTTCTTTCCTGAAATAACCTCAGTAGCTTTGAAATTTTCCTATACTTCACTGATACAAAGGTGCACAGGTTGTAACATCCTTACAAGACGAATTTTAGGTGCACAGCCATTGTTGAAAATAGCACAAAAGATTAATGAAATAGACTTTAAAAATGCTTTAAATATTGCTTTGTAAAAGAGAGGAATTGGTCTAAATTTATGGTCATCTAGAGACCTCATCCCACCCCGCTTCAGACTAGAATGACATTTCAAGACAAGAAATACAAACATTAATTGCTACAGTATAGATGTCTGTAACATTAAAAGCATAAAAACCCGTACAGGTATAGGATTTATTATCCAGGATTTTCTGGATAACAGGTTTCCGGATAAGAGATCTCATAACTGTATTTCACTTTCATGATTTATTATTTTTCTTAGAATGTACATTTTTTTTTATTGTATTTGTTTTTATTGCTACAAAGTGTTGTTTTTCCTGTTAATTATTTCCCTGTGTTATTCTTCTCAGCATTCTAACATCTCATTGTGGGTTGACATTGCTTGCAGAATAAATAAATACATATTTCACTGGGAGATTTTAATTTTCTATATTAATAATGACCGACATTTGACATGTCACAGTGGTGGTGTTACAGCTCCAGTTGTCTGCATTTTAATTACCCATTCTCTTAAATTGCTGATAATTGTGTTTATAGATATTTGCCCAGGATATGAAGACAAAACAATGTCTGTTATATTATTTAAACATTACATTTCATTGACAAGGTATTCAGGAGTACAGCACAGGGAGGGAATGTGGCGTATCAGAGTTCAAATGTGGTTACAAAGTAATAATGAACTTATCTAATCAATTGCTCTGAATGGCAATAAATCAAAGTGGATATAAAATTGCACATTATTATTGACCTCTTGTGTAATATATTCCTTTTACTCTATGTCCTGAGTGGTGTTTATTTCTGTCAGAAGATAACAGTGGAAGGGAACAAATCTATTGTTTTGCATAGAGAGCTCCCTACACTCTCACATCTATGTCCCCACAGCTCCTGTTTTATACTTAATGAATGTTTACTTGTATTGATAAAAGCAAATGAACAGATTGCAGGAATTATCTACCATGGTAAGCAAAAAAACAAGATCCCTAAAGATGACTGCTTATTAAATAGATCAGCTTTCAGCTTTTTCAGTTCCCTTTTACTTGCTAGTGAATTGCAGTAGGAGGTTGTACAGAAATAAATACTGGCAGTGAGGGGATTTACAATGAACTTACTATTAACAAGAATAAAATCAGAGGCTAGAAACTTTAAAGCTGTTTAAAACTGTACTTGATCCAACAATATCCTGGTTTCAAAATGAATGATTGTGGACTTTTCCAGAAGATATGGGAAAAGAGGGCTTGAATACAAGGGACTGGTCAAGTATATTTTATCCCTAGAGGATCATACAGCAGCACTATATCCAGCATTAGCCTGGTTTCACAATGAATTATTGTGTTTTGAAGGGGCATGTCGATTTCTTTGTATTGGGTTTCCTATTCAGTGGTACTTTATATATTGGGAGTTACATTACTGTGGAGCTATTATGCACCCAAAGCCCTGGATTAAAAACCAGCCCCACTTTGTGGTCTGAAAAGCAAAAAAACGGTGGTATATAAAAATAAACAGGACAGAGGCGTAATTAGATGTAGCATCATTTTTAAGACCCCCTAGGGTGAAAAAACAATATACATAAGAGGCTTTGGCAGGGGAGCCCCCCTCCCATGCTGTGCATCCCCTGCTACTATGCTAGTTACAATTTTAGATCTTTAGAGTTGTATATACACTATAGGAACCTCAGACATGAGTCTCCACAAAATGTCAAATTTAAATTAGTTGGTGTACCAGATATAGCATGTGGGTGACGTGTTCCATAATGTATGTTTCACATGTGGACTCAGACAGTTGATACACGCACCTCTCTCCTCATCCTGAGCCACATTATACCCTCCACTCTACTCTGCATTGTCACACATGACCCCCACCTTCCCTCACATTGTCACATATGCTCTGTCACTATTCTCCTCTTACTACATTCTCCAAGTTTTCCTTTCAACCCACCAAAGACCACCACAATCTGGGCCGGATTAACCGGAGGGCTTCGTCGGGCAGCTGGGGGGGGGGGGGGGGGGGGGGCTAGAAAAGATTTTTAATAAGGGGCTCTTATTTGCCATCGGCAGGGCCATCTTTTCCATTGGGCACGGTGGGCAGGTGCCCGGGGGCCCCACAGACAAGGGGGCCCCATAAACAGGGCTCTTAGGTAAAATAAATAATCCTGCAAAAAAAAATAAAAAATCCTGCAAATATATCTATATCTATCTATATATATCTATATATATCTATATCTATGACTATATCTATCTATATATATATATATCTATATATATATATATATATATATATATATATATATATATATATATGATAGACATATATATATAGAGGTAGGGGCCCCGCTGCACTGCTTTGCCCGGGGGCCCATAACGTTGTTAAGGTGGCGCTGGCCATCGGGTCAGGGACGGTCTCGCCCCCCAGCTTCGAGGGTGGCTAGGGAGGCTGGCAGGCAGCTAACAGCAAATCTAATTCTGCTAGCTGCCTGCTGTCACTGTAAGTGCGGCCGCGGTGCTCAATAATCTCCTTAGTGAGGAGATCTCAGGAGAGTGAGACTATGAGTCATAACCAGTATTTTAGTCAATTTCAGGGACTCCCCACGTTTGGGTATGTTTTAATATTTCTTTGTTTTTATGGTTTCTCTATGGCCTGATAAATTGCTGTGGTTTTGCAACCTCTGTGTCTCTTTTGTAATTCTTTCAATGCCATTTGTCTGGCTGTCTCTTTGAAACTAGAATTTAGGTGGATTGCATCTTTCATAAGCTAACTACGTTTCCTTCAAATAACAGCCTTCTCATTATTGCCATATGCTTATTGTTTGCTCACAGTATGATTACTGTGAGCAAAAGTCTCACTCTCACGAGACCTCCCAACTAAGGAGATTACTGAGTATCGTGGGCGGTTCACCCAATATGTTGAAATGGGCTGGGACAGAAAAAATAGGAAAAAAAGAAAACAATATAGAGTTTAATATGTTGAAATGGATAATGACATCACCAGTGTGTGCGTATGTGTCATGACTGGACCTGGGGGACAGAAAAAAATAGCAAAAAGGAAAAAAGATAAAAGAAATAAGATAACAGAAATAATATATAGTTTAGTATGTTCCAATGCATCCCTTGCATGCACACGCAATATCATTCTCAGCACCAGCAGGTATTTATATAGCGCCACTAGTGGCAGCACAAAAAAATGTTTTCTGGGTACAAAAAAATTTCTTCGGGCAAAAAAAATTTCTCCAGGCACAAAAAAATTTCTTCTGGCAAATTTTTTTTTCTTCCAGCCTAAAATTTTTTCTTATGGTCCCAAAAAATTTCTTCTGGCAAACAAATATTTCTTCCGGGCCAAAAATTTTTCTTACGGGAAAAAAAACATTCTTCCACCAAAAGTAAATTTCTTCCGGGAATTTTTTTTTTCTTCCGCCCAAAATAAATTTCTTCCAGCAAAATTTTTTTTCTTCTGGGACAAAAAAAAATTCTTCTGGCAAAATTTTTTTCTTCTGGCAAAACAAAATTTCTTCTGACAAAACAAAATTTCTTCCGGCAAAATTTTTTTTCTTCTGGCAAAAAAAAATTTCTTCAGGGAAAAAAAAAATTATTCAGGGAAAACTTTTGGGTTTCCAGTAAAAAACAATTTCTTACGGCACAAAAGAATTTATCCGGGCACAAAAAAATTCCTCCAACCACAAAATTTTTATGTGGCACAAAACATTTGTACGACCACACCCACAAAAATCTTGTACGACCACACCCACAAAAATGTGGGTGTGGTCGTACAATTGGGGGCATGGATAATCTTGCATTGTTGTGTACAACTTTAAAATTGGGATTGTCCCACTAGAATCACAACATTTCAGACACTCTCCTGCTCTCTCCTACCTCATCTTATCACTTTCACCACCTGTGGCTGCAGGTTTCCTTAGTTGCGGCTTGTCTGGATCCTGGAATGTTGGGGGCCTTATTTGGAACAAAAAATAGCTACATTTAGAAAATTACAGCCAGCCTCAGCGTTAAATCAATAGTTCCCACGATTAATAATTAGGCCTTCCTCCAGCCCCAACATTAAAATAATAGTATTCACATTTAATAAATAAACCTATCTCCCTCATACAAACAGCCGCAGTAATAAATTAATAGTATTTACATTTCAGAAATATACCTATTTCCCGCAACCATCACTGACATTAAATAATACATAGGCATATTTAATAAAGAGACATCATTTTCCCCCACATTCAGTAGTGCCAAAACCACCCCATCGTAAATTAATAGTCCGCACTATAAATTTGTCCATTACCCCACAAACAAAATTGCACCCATTAGTTAGCCAATCTGAAGTTGCACATTTATTTGTTCTATTTTGGGACTATTTGTGTGCATGCAACCCTAACCTTAACCCTAATGTTAACATACTTCACACTACATTGCCACAAACCCCCTGTGCCATCATACACACATTACTGTGCCCCTTCATCACCATGTTGTGCCCCCTTATGATCACACTGCGCCCTCCATGCTGCTTTTCCCCCTTCACCTGGCCCCTCATCATCACACTGTGCCATGTTGCTCCCCCCGACTTCATCACACTGTGCCATCCTACCCCCCCTCCTTCATCACTTTGCTATGCTGCCCTCCCTCTCTTTCATCACTGTGCCATCCTGCCCCCCCTCTCCATCACTGTGCCATCCTGCCCCCCCTCTCCATCACTGTGCCATCCTGCCACCCCCCTCTCCATCACTTTCTGTTGCCCCCCTTTTTTTCCTCATGGTGTGCCTCTCTCTCACCCCCTTTTTCTTGATACTGTGCCTCTCTCTCCACCCTCTTTTATCTTCATACTGTGCCTCTCTTCCCCCTTTTTTCTTCATACTGTGCCTCTCTCTCCCCTTCTTTTTTCTTCATACTGTGCATCTCTCCTCCTTTTTTTATACTGTGCCTCGCTCCCCCCTTTATCCTCATGTTGTGCCTTTTTCCCTTTTTTTTTTAATTTCCTTTGTATTAGCTGTTTTCCTCTCTTCTCTTCTGTCTTCTTGCTTCTTTCTTCCTTCTTGGTCCTCTCTGCACTGCTCTGACTGACTTGATGACGTCACGCCCGGCAGTCAGTGTAAATAGAGCAGAGAGGAAGGAGGAGGGACGCTGGCGCCGCGATCACGGGAGTATCTATTTATTTTACCTTTTTTTAATACCCTGCTCCCCCACCAATGAAGGGGCGGATCCCCAAACCACCCCCCCGCGCATTAAAAAAAAGAAAAACAAAAAAAGAAACAAGAAAAAAGAAAAGTAAGCTTAAAAAAAAAAAAGCTAAAAAAAACGTGAACAGTGAGGGCATGCCCGGGTAAATAGTACTCCCCCCTCTCGTTGGCCCTGAGGACACCACCATTATTATTATTAGCACCATCTTTTCTAGCTCTCTATCTCCTGTTTTTTTCTGGTTCCTTGAGCTATTGGAATCTGAAGTTGCACATTTATTTGTTCTATTTTGGGACTATATGTGTGCATGTAACACTAACCCTAACCCTAACCCTGACGTTAACATACCTCTTGAAATGTACATGGCGCTGTCTTTGGTGACGTCACAATGAAGCTCCGGCATCCAGCATTTTCGGATTTTACAGCAGTTGCATATCAGGTCAGTCAGTAATGTCCTCCGTGGGTGTCAAGGTAAGTGTACATTTTAATTATGCTGTGAGTTAACTCTTCGTGTTTTTTGTGTAGGTATACTCAGTGTCGTTATCCCAAACATCGGGATACTGAGTACCCCCGGCAAGGAGGTCAGGTCTTAACTGCTAGCACAGGCCATGGCTCTTCAGATGGGTACCAGGCAAGACTGACAGGTGAAAAGGGTGTTCACTGGCAAGTGGAGGTATCAGAGAAGCAGAGAAGATCGAAACACATGAAGCCTGTAGTTGAAAAAGAGTTCTGGATGCAGGATACTGGAAACAAAGATAGCTGTATGGCACCAGATACTGGATAACAGGATTTCACTCACCGAACCCGCTAACCTCGTGGTCAGGGTCCGATGCGGGGATCCATGGCGAAAATCTCCCTCTCCTTTAGGCTCCGCGCTTCTTTGTGGGTAGTGTCCAATCAAGCAGAACTCGAGGTTCCACCTGATTCGAAGTTTGTGACACAGGATTAGCTGAGAAGCATAGGACACTGTAAACCAGGTGAGCTAATAATCACTATATACAGGATACCAGGTTACCATGATTAGCTGAGAAGCATAGGACGCTGGACACCAGGATTTGCTGATTAGCACTGGGTAGAGAATACCAGGATATCAGGATTAGCTGAGAAGAATAGATTGCTGGATACCAGGATTTGCTGAGTAGTACCATACACAGACTACTAGGATTAACTGAGGAGAAACGAACGATGGATAACAGAATTTGATGAGGAGCACAGATACAGAATACCAGGATTAGATGAGAAGCATAGACCGATGGATACCAGGATTTGTTTAGCAGTGGATATAGGCTACCAGGATACCAGGTTTAGCTGAGAAGCATAGAACGCTGGATACCAGGATTTGCTGAGGAACACCAGATAAAGAATACCAGAACACCAGGATTATACAAGCAAGCACAAGAAAGCTGGATACCAGGATTCACAAGAAAATACAGAGAAACACGAGCAAAAATGATTCAGCAGTAGGCAGGCTAACAGGACATGAAGATCCGCTACCATACTGAAAGAACAGGTGGTTTAAATAGGAAGCAGGTTGAGGGGCAGTGGAAAACAATTATCCAATGCAGGGGCATCGGAGATTATAAAAGACAGGATTGTATAACCGCACTCATGCAGATGGCGGGAGCCATTGGGAGAAAGAGAGACCATCACCCTCGTGGAGAAGCCCGAAAGAGGAGGTTCACCCTGTGCACCAGACCCCTGTAAGAAAGCCAAAGTGGGCCAAATAGTAAAGCAGTGGAGCTGTGATTACGAGGTGTGAAATGTAACAACACATTCGTCTTTAGAAAGTTGCGACTGGAGCAATGTAGATGAGCATTTTGTCCATTTGGTCATACAGAAAGGAACCTGTTTTATAAGACTAAAAGTAAAAGATAACAGCTACACACATATACATATATGATTTCTTCTCCACACATTTGTGCACCCCCCAACATTGTGACTTAGGTATTCATTAACATCTTAATCATAGGCACTCATCCATACAACACACACCGGGGTAAAGTTTAAGACTTTTCTGTTGCCTGTCGTCTACACTATATTTGCTATCTCTTTCTTTGAGGACTCTAGAGTTCGGAATCACTGGATTTATGAAGGAATAACTACCTCTGTTGGAATCATATGTAGACTTTGGTAGAGAAACCTTCTATATGGGCTTTTATAACACAGCATGGTTAAATGCCAGTATTACCATATTGGATAATTGTAATTTGATTGGATGTGTGCAGTTTGGCTCTCAGATTGTAACATCTGAGATTGTAACATCAGATTGTCCAGCATTAAAAGTCTCAGTGAGGAGGTTCTTGACGGCCCTTGTTAAGCCTTAGAGTTTTGCCTTGACTTGAATATTCTGATGTTTCTACTCATTTTTAAATACAATAAATGATAAGGCATCTGGGTGATGGCATGGTATGTTATTCAAAGCAGTGTACAACATAGTATCTATGAGATAAATATGACGTTTGCTCATGGCTAGTGAAAAATTAGCAGAAATAGGCAGGGGGTGTTTTGTGGTATGAAAATAACTTGCATAAGACCAGTGGTAAAACTAGAGGCTCCTGAGCATTCATATAATCTTCCATAACCCACATATTATACCGACCAATTTCCCAACATATGATACAGCCACCACTGTTCAATATATTGTATCCAGATTATATTAAAGCTCCCCTTATCTGGTACACAAAATGTGGGAGACAATCATTTTGAGGGGGAGATTGTTTCATAATAGATTATATATAGATTTCTTCCCATTATTTGGTATATAATACAGCCAGCTAGTATACACCCTGCCATTTTGCGGTATATGATACAATCTTCCAGTAGAACTCACCAATCCCACCCCTTCTGCTGGGTCTAGTACCAGCTTAAACTGTTGTTATGTATGGGAGTTAAATAATTGTTATTATACCTCCTGCAAAGTAGTCCAAGATGGTACTCAGTGGTGCAAGCTTGAAATTGTGTATGCAGTTATATGCTACACAGTAGTTATATGCTACACCCTTCAATATGCATTAGGCATATTTCACAATTAATACAATATGTGAGCCTGATTATAATTTGTTGCATACAGGTCATATATGGAGGGTTGCATGTAACTATTTTCAATGTATTAATTGTGTAGGTATTCATTTAATAATTTTAGAACAGAACTCAGGAACTGGAGAACACACAATTATCTATATTCCCTGAAGTTTTGTTGATCATTTGATCCTTCTAATAGAATTTAAATATAACAGATGCTCAGATGTGTGACCTTCCTCCTTGTACAGTGAACATCTGACATCTACTTCTATTATCTGTATTTTATCATCTTTGTGCCATTGAATATTAGCTGTGCAATGATGCATGGCGTTTTCTTCTCGTTGTACATTTTTTTCATGACTCAATCGAAATTTCTAATCATTGTCTGAATGTATCAGGTGCAAATATTCTCTTTCTAACTGATACTGTCCTGTTCCATCATTCCAGCACGGTGTTTGTACTGAGACAAGACATACTGAAAAATATTAAATTAATTTATAGCCAACTAATTACTGTATATTACTACTCTGACAAAAGTATTTACAAACATAAGAGTATAGAATGTCATTTTTTGTTGTATATGGTACAATAGCCTATCTCATACATCAGAGGAAAATGAAGGAAGCAACAGACTGAGACTATTTCACAGCATCTAATTGTTAATAGCATCTAAAAAGCAATAGGTCGTTCTTTAAGACTGAGTCTGAGTATGCTTAGGCATCACAAAAAATGTATGTCCTCACATGAGCACAGATTAATATATTAGGACATTATTTCACTTGTGAGGAGACAAAACTTTTGGTGAGCTATTGCTTAAGTGCTAGGGAAGTATATCCTCTATGTAGCTTTTGTGTGTTAAGTTGTACCCTGGTACCCACCAGACAGTGCTGTTCAGCACTGGGCCGTATCTCTTGGTGCAGGGTTTCATTTTTCGTCCCTGCCCAGAGGACCAGGCCCACTGCTGAGTAGGCCGGGCTGTAAGATAATGTTAGGGAGGGACTTTTCTTTTAGTCATTATTTATGTATTTCTTCCCCAGTTTAGACAGGCCAGATCACACAAACGCATCTTAATAAATTGCACGGTTTGCATACTTACAAAAAAATGAAGATGGCGGTTTCAAGCTGTGCTGGTTCAAAACATGTTATTTTATGTGCAGCTAGTAAATCTCATGGTTTCCAAATCTCACGTAAAACTGACAAAAACGTATGGGTTTGCAAACCTGCCCCATAGTCTCCTGTATATGTTCAGTCAAGTCCATAAGTTTTGGGACATCGACACAATTCTCATATTTTGGGCTCTATACACCACCACAATGGATTTTAAACGAAACTAAAAAGATGTGCTTTAACTACAGACTTTCAGCTTTAATTTGAGGGTATTCACATCCAAATCAGGTGAACGGTGTAGGAATTACAACGGTTTCTATATGTGCCTCCCACTTTTTAAGGGACCAAAAGTAATGTGACAAACTAAACAATCCTACAAAAAACTTTCACTTTTTAATACTTACAGCCTGAAGTCTGGAACGCATAGACATCACCAGACGCTGGGTTTCATTCCTGGTGATGCTCTGCCAGGCCTCTACTGCAAATGTCTTCAGTTCCTGTATGTTCTTGGGGGGATTTTCCCTTCAGTTTTGTCTTCATCAAGTGAAATGCATGCTCAATTGGATTCAGGTCAGGTGATTGACTTGCTTTTGCAGTATGCTTTGGAGCATTGTCCATCCGCACTGTGATGAGCCATCCAATGAGTTCTGAAGCATTTGACTGAATATGAGCAATTAATATTGGCCGAAACACTTCATAATTCATCCTGCTGCTTTTGTCAGCAGTCACATCATTAATAAATACAAGGGAACCAGTTCCATTGGCAGCCATACATGCCCACGCCATGACACTACCACCACCATGCTTCACTGATGAGGTGGTATGTTTTGGATCATCCTTTCCTTCTCCATACTCTTCTCTTCCCATCACTCTGGTACAAGTTGATCTTTGTCTCATCTGTCCATAGGATATTGTTCCAGAACTGTAATGGCTTTTTTAGATGTTATTTGCCAATCTCTAATCTGGTCTTCCTGTTTTATGGCTCACAAATGGTTTACATCTTGTGGTTAATCCTCTATATTCACTCTTGTGAAGTCTTCTCTTGATTGTTGACACATATACACCTACCTCCTGGAGAGTGTTCTTGATTTGGCCAACTGTTGTTAAGGGGTTTTTCTTCACCAGGGAAAAATTCTTCTGTCATCCACCACAATTGTTTTGCGTGGTCTTCCGGGTCTTTTGGTGTTGCTGAGCTCTCCGGTGCGTTCTTTCTGTTTAAGAATGTTCCAAACAGTTGATTTGGCCTCACCCAATGTTTTTGCTATCTCTCTGAGGGGTTTGTTTTTCAGCCTAATGATGGCTTGCTTCACTGATAGTGACAGCTTTTTGGATCTCATATTGAGAGTCGACAGCAACAGATTCCAAATGCAAATGTCACACCTAGAATCAACTCCAGACCTTTTACCTGCTTAATTGATGATGAAATAACGAGGGAATAGCCCACACATGTCCATGAAATAGCTTTTGAGTTGATTGTCCCATTACTTTTGGTCCCTTAAAAAGTGGGAGGCACATATAGAAACCGTTGTAATTCCTACACCGTTCAACTGATTTGGATGTGAATACCCTCAAATTAAAGCTAAAAGTCTGCAGTTAATGCACATCTTGTTAGTTTCATTTCAAATCCATTGTGGTGGTGTATAGAGCCCAAAATATGATAATTGTGTCAATGTCCCAATATTTATGGACTTGACTGTATGTTGAAATAATACATTCTGTCAAGTTCAACTGTTTGCTATCTACAAACACCATTCACCTTACTGTTAACTTCACTTGAACTGCATCCAGTTGACTCCAAACATTTCCCCTAAGACTGCAAATGTAGTCCACTAAAGGGTGTGCATATATATATATATATATATATATATATATATATATATATATACACAAGTTAACCCGTGCATGATACTCATGCATTCTAGTCAAATCAAGCTACTTAAGGTCTTAAAAAGGTTCTTGTCATGCATTTGGGCCTAGCCCAGGCCTCCTCAGGGGAAGAGCGTTACTTCCCGACGCAAGCGGCCTTTTTAATGTGTGTTCATGAGGTAAAATTACCTCACGAAAAAGAGTTTGACCCCTCAACTCGTAAATTTAGCCTTTACTACCCCTCCCGCGGGGGGAAGGGGGGATGATGGAAGTTAACTGACTTGACTATTCTAATTTTTTGTCAAATAATGTCAGTATACCAAATTTCAGGTCAATTGGATGAGCCCTTTCTGAGAAAATAGTTTTTTCCACACACACACACACACACACACACACACATACACACACACACACACACACACACTAACGCACGCCTCTACACATGTGTGTTCATGAGGTAAAATTACCTCACGAAAATGAGTTTGAGCCCTACCAAATTTAGTAGGTCAGTGTATAACTCTGCCCAGCAGGTGGCGCTGCAACTTGTTTTTTTTTTTCCACACACAGACGCCACTAAGCATTTATATATTAGATATATATATATATATATATATATATATATATATATATATATTATACATACAGATTACAATACAATAAATGATGATGTGTTTATGTTTCGCCATGTGCAAAATGTTAAAATTATAGATAGAGGGAATATAACTTCACTGGGGCACAAGATCAACTAGCGCAGAAGTTGAAAAACTCTACAAGTGCCTATTCCTGGAGAAATAATGGATATCATTATCACCGGCGCCTGTCCTGGGAAGCTTGGCAAGGTTATGATTGTTACAGCTTTGCTTATATTAATATACACATTAATATTTATAAATATTTGATGTCACCTTAATTTTTCATATAAGATGGATTATAGAATATCAGTCTGCCCTGACAGAGGGCATCTACAGCTGGTTTCAGATAGGATTGGATGGATGCAGATTTCTTTTAAGACGTTGCTTGTACATTATTGTGCTTATAATGCATCATTTTGAAACAAAAAAGCCTCATAAGTAAGTAAATTACCAAACCTTGCATGTAGTCCATTAGCAGTTTAAATAAAACATAAAGAAAAGGCTATATTGATCTATTTACTGCATATTAAAACTTTGTTCCCTTTTTAATGCGGAGAAAGTGATGCTTTACTATAATTTACCTTTCAGAAACCAAACAAATAAAAGCAATTTTATGCTAATGTGAAGTATTACTCTTGTTTTCTTACAGTAGAAATATGTTCCCTGGTTTACAGAAATGGAATTATAAATTTATATTCCATTTTTAAAAGCAGAGCCGGATATGCAAGCTCTGTAATTCTTGATGAATTGCACAAAATTAATTAAGAGATTAAGATATTGAGGTAACACTAGTTCATTTTGTTATCATTAATCTCTGTTCAGTTGTATCTCGTTTTGGCAGACAGGAGGAGTTCTATTATTTTTTATTTATTTATTTGCTTCATTTTAGAGATGGGTGCTATAAATATATGCAGAAAACATGCAGCTGTGCTCTACAGTATATTCAGCATATCACTGCGACACATACAAGGGCTGCAGATGCTCTAGAACTTTCAGTTTAATTCTTAAGAACTTTGCCAAATTCTTTGTATCTACACATCCACTACAAACATTATGATGGGTGAGGCACATAAAGCCAAACGACCCTAAACGCATATGCTTGTTCATGAGTCAGGCACTTACCTACTAAGGGTTAAAGCTGTTCATCTCTCCAGCCAATTGTGTACCTGGGGGAGGTGCCGAATCCTGTTAGATATATTCTTACCCCAGAGGATGCTGGATCTTTTTCACTGCACAAGTCCCCCTCCCTCCCGCCGTTCGTTTATAATTGCTATGCTAACCAATTTTTCTTTTTCCTAGTTACAGAGGAGGCACAGTTTGGTGGGAGAGCTCTTGCAGTCGGCAACTAATTCATACGGTGCTATCACTGATTGGTCGCATGTCACTGCCCCCTTCGAAGCTCCATGGCTCTTAGTCCTCTTCAGTGGTGGGATTCAGCTGGTTCCCACTGGTTCGCCAGAACCGATACCTAATTTTAGGCTCAGTTGGGCGAACCGGTGACTACAGTATGAGTCCACCCTCTTCATTTGTGGGGGGAGCAGGCCCTTTAAAAAAGAAAAAAAAATACCTGTTTGCGGCGTCGGCACTCCTTCTCCCTGCTCCATCCGCACTGAATGTTGGGCGTGACGTCATCACGCCAGACGTTCAGTGAGGAGCAGCGCAAAGAGGACTCGGCGACAAGCAAGAAGACAGAAGACAAGAGAAGAAAGAAACTGATAGAAAAGGTAAGTGAAGGAACGGAAGCAAGGGGGGAGCAAAAGCAGCATGACAGGGTGTGAAGGGGGAGCAAAGGCAGCATGGCAGAGTGTGAAGGGAAGCAAAGGCAGCATGGCAGAGTGTGAAGGAGGAGCAAAAGTAGCATGGCAGAGTGTGAAAAGGAACAAAAGGAGCATGACAGAGTGCAAAGAGGGGCAAAGGCAGCATGGCAGAATGTGAAGGGGGGCAAAAGCAGCATGGCAGAATGTGTAGGGGGAGCAAAGGGAGCATGGCAGAGTGTGAAGGGGGAGCAAAGGCAGCATGCATAGTGTGAAGGGGCAAAAGCAGCATGGCAGAGTGTGATGAAGAGGGGCATTACTGTGGAATAATATGAACTGGAGGCATTACTGTGGCTTAATTTGAAATGGGGGCACTACTGTGTGACATAATATGACTCATTACTAGTATTATCTCGATATTAGCAGCATAAAATAAGAAATATTTTATACACACACACACACACCTCGGTTTGACTAGATAATGGCCTCTTGAGATTGATATCTTCTTGTATATTAAAACGGTCATTAGGGCAGAGAACCGGTTGTTAATTTATTTGAATCCCACCAATGATCCCCTTGTGTGGGGGATGCCTTGACCTGCTTTGTGTGGGACTAAGGGACTAAGTCCTGGTACCAGTGGTTAGTGCCGTACACTGTTTGGTTTTGCTTATTTTTTGTGCTACAATTTATCATCAACACATCACCTGCTTGAGTCTTAAATAATACCATGTAAAAAAACAATTTTGTAAATGACTCCTATCTCTAGCTAGTAGAATTACACATCACATGCCCTGGACCATGGCAACTCGGGACATACTTAACTCTGGTGGTGTTGCTCCAGAGCTCCTTATAGGGCTCATTATACTCGTAGCTTCTCTACAGAGGGAAGGTTTAACACAGATAAATGTAAGGTTATGCATTTAGGGATCAAAAACAAGAACACAATCTATAAATTAAATGGAATTAATTTAGGAGAATCTATAATGGAAAAGGATTTGGGAGTGCTCGTAGACAGTAGACAATAGTGCTCAATGTCAAGCAGCAGCTGCATGGGCAAATAAAGTATTGGCTTGCATAAAAAGGGGCATAGATGCAAGGGAAGACAGTGTAATTTTGCCACTGTATAAATCGTTGGTAAGACCTCATCTTGAATATGCAGTACAGTTCTGGGCACCACTCTATAAAAAAGATAATTTGGAACTAGAAAGGGTTCAGAGAAGGGTGACAAAATTGATAAAGGGTATGGGGTCATTAAGTTATGAGGAAAGGTTAACCAGTTTAGGCATGTTTACTTTAGAAAAGAGGCACCTAAGAGGAGATATGATTACTATGTACAAATACATTAAGGGTCAATACAGAGATCTTTCATGGGAACTTTTTACCCCAAGGACTATAAACAGGACACGCGGTCACCCCCTAAGGTTAGAGGAGAGGAAATTTCACAACCAGCAAAGGAAGGGGTTCTTTACAGTAAGGGCAGTCAATATATGGAATTCACTGCCAGAAATAGTTGTGATGGCAGATTCAATAGATATGTTTAAGTAAGGGTTAGACGGGTTTTAGCAGAAAAGTGTATCCAGGGATACGACCGTTAATTAAAATGAAGGATATTAGTGGATATAGGGTAAAAATAGGACTGAAATATTGGGTCTGGGGGGATTTTCACAATTGAAACAGATTGGCTGTTGCTTACTCTGGATCAATTTCAAATAAGTGCAGGATCACTGGAGATCCAAAATAGGTTGAACTTGATGGACTGGTGTCTTTTTTTAAACCTCATCAACTATGTTACTATGTAATGTTATTGTCACTCACCAGACTGTGAGTGCTTGTTCCCGTGTGTTTAGGAACCGTGGCCGTCCACCATCCTGAGGGTCTGCGCATGTGCAGCCCTTTCAAACCGTCTGTCCATGTTCCTTTTAGTTAATTGGCTGATCAGGCAACACTCCCTATTTAAAGCACCTGAGTTCCATACCTCGTTGCCTGATCTTGGAGTCTCATTCCCATGAGCCTCTGAAGGTGTTCCTGTTGTCCTCGTGTATTCAGCTCTGCTGATTCCTGTGGTTTCCAGACCACTTCAACTCTCCTGTGGTTTCCAGACCACTTCAACTCTCCTGGGTTTCATCGTGACTGTATTAGCTGATTCCTATCCGCTGCCTCCGTGCACTACAGTTATCAACTCACTTCTACTCTCCTGTGTTTCATCGTGACTGTATTAGCTGATTCCTATCCGCTGCCTCCGTGCACTACAGTTATCAACTCACTTCAACTCTCCTGTGTTTCATCGTGACTGTATTAGCTGATTCCTATCCGCTGCCTCCGTGCACTACAGTTTTCAACTCACTTCAACTCTCCTGTGTTTCATCGTGACTGTGTTAGCTGATTCCTATCCGCTGCCTCCGTGCACTACAGTTATCAGCTCACTTCAACTCTCCTGTGTTTCATCGAGACTGCACCAGCTGATTCCTATCCGCTACCTCCGTGCTCAGCAGTTCCAGCTCATCTCTACTCTCCCGTGTTTCATCGTGACTGCACCTGCTGATTCCTATCCGCTATCTCCGTGTACCTGCAGTGTCCTGCTTGCCGCTACCCTTCAGTTCTATTCGTGTCTGCAGCCAGCTGATCCGCTCTCCGTGCTTCTACAGTGTTCCTGCCTGTGTCAACTCGCCTGTCTGCATCGGATCAACGCCTCGCTGCTTTCATCTCGTCTAGACCATCTCTACACTTCAGTGTTCTCCAGGTGTCCAGTTCTATATACTACTGCTTCCTGAGTATTTGTTTCGATCCCTGCTGGGCTACCTACCTGTGCGCTGCACCTACTTGATTACCGCTTCTACCCTCCAGGGACTTCGCATCCTGCCGGCCTCCAGCCGTTCAGGTACCTCTGCACTCCTGTCTGACAGCCTGCTTCTGAACCACGGTATGCATACTTCTCATTGACTGTGCTGGTGTATTGCATATCTTGCTGGACTGAGTTGTTCTCCTCTGGAGTTTACTATCCGCTGAGACTATTGCCATCATTTGACTGTGTTACCTTTTGCCCGGATAGTTCCTGTGACTTTGTATTATTGTGCAGTGCTGTTCAGTCATTACTATATTGTGCATATCTTAGTGGGATCAAGTTCAGTGTGCCCGTGTATACTCTGTATTGCATTTCTCTCCCCGTGCTCCTCCTCATATATATATTCAGTGGTACAACTTGCTAGAGGCAGACCACTGTTCCCTGTTTCCTGAGTCACCTGTTTCCAGTATCCTTTCACATAGCAGTGGTACAACTTGCTAACGCAGACCACTGACTTCCCGGATACCTCCACCTGGATTCCATTCCTTCACATAGACAGCGGTACAACTTGCTAAACGCAGACCACTGACTCTCATCACCTCCTCGTTGCTGCTGGACATTCCTCCTCACTATAGCAGTGGTACATCTTGCTACCGCAGACCACTGACTACCCTCACGTTTCCTTTGTCCATTCAGTTCCTCGTGTACTACTACCTGTATATTACCAGTGCTGCTAGTCATAGACTTTCCACGAGCATTCTCTACCATCTGCTGTCTCCTGTTCCGTGATCACCCCGCTACCAGAGTACCATATTACCATATATACTGCTCTGGTAAGTCCATCACCTGGTGATCCCTGGGTAAAGACTCCTAGTGCCCGTGACAGTTATTAACAACAACTCTTGCTTGGTTAGCACTAGTTCTCAGCTAATTAAGGGAGAAAATAAATGTAACGCTGAGGAAACATTTCTTAAAACATGTAACAATAGATTAGGAATCTCTGAATTTTACTTTGTCTTGACAATCATAGGTGGCCAATGTAGATCTACAGACATGATCCACTCGGGTGAATGTTACATAAATAGGCCAAAATTGCTGATGAAATCTCCATGTCTGTGACCAGATTTAGGCTGAACATAGTAAATTTTGTAAATGGCCAATTAACCGACCTCATAACCCACGTGTTGCTGTGAGTCAGACATGATAATCATTGTGCCACCATGCTGTCCCGCAGAAATCATTTTGTCGCTCAAGGAGAGTGCCAACTTAGCAATAACTAACGAATTGTAGACTATTGTGTGTGTGTATATATATATATATATATATATCTATAATATAAATGTCTAGTGGCGTGTGTTAGCCTGTCTGTGTGTGTGTGGAAAAAATAAAACCAAGCTGCAGCGCCACCTGCTGGGCGGAGTTATACACTGACCTACTAAGTTCTTAGTGTGTGTGGAAAAAAAATTCAGAAAGGGCTGAAATTTGGTATACTAAGATGTTTTTAATTTGTTAATTTAATTTGTTAATTGTTAAAAGTGTTTATAAAGATTTTAAAAAAATATATATATATTTCTTGAAGGAGAAGTGACAGTTGGGAGTGGTTGGTGGTTGCCGGGGGTGACAGTGGGGAGTGGTTGGTGGTTGAGGCCTGGGCTATGGCCCAAATGCATGACAAGAACCTTTTTAACACCTTAAGTAGCTTGATTTGACTAGAATGCATGAGTATCATGCACGGGGTAACTTGTATATATATATAGGCTAAATACACATGACAGTTCGCCAAGGTGACTTCTAATATACTTATATGTGAGTACTTCAGCTTGGAAGATGCTGATTTCTGCAAACTCTTCAGCTCTTATAGAAACTCCATTACTGAAGATAATGTCAAACAGCATAAGGGTAGGACACATTCTAAAATGTTTTAGCTAGAGAGTTACCGAAAAATGCAAGAGCATGTATTCAGCAACTGACTCAGGAGTTCACAAAACCAGGCAGATAATAAAGTGTACATAAATAACACCCTCATATTTTATCTTGGTTGGCATAATTATCTTTCTTTTAATACTTTTCTGATTCTAAATAGGACGGATACTGCGTGTGTTTCACAAAGCCTAATCAAGATACAGGAAGTTTTTATTTTTTGCATTTACCTTCAGTCTCAAAATATATTTTGAAAGGAAAGTGAAAAATACCCTCGTTGACAAATTTGTATTCTTTGTGATTTGGATGGGTCTATTCATTATGAAAGCAAAAAACAGCAAAACAAAGAAGATAACTAATATTATAACATGTGATCTATCAAGCACAGCTGAATGTGGTATTTCCTGGAGGAGTGATCTGTTCTCATTATCACTTACTGTATCAGAAATATACAATACTGCAGAATTTGACGTTATTTGAAATGGGTTGTGTTGGAAACACATACTGAATTACAAAGAAAGGTCTCTCATCATTGAGGACATTCTATGAGCAGATACAGAAAAGGAGAAATTACACTGGTGGTGCAGCCATTCCAAGTTTAAATCATTTTGGAAAAAATATCTCTTTGCTTGGGTGGTGCAACTTTCTCTCAATTGTCTGTGCAAATTTACTCAGATACAATAATCACTTTTGTTACTCTAGTGCAAAATGTTATTAATAAGTGTAAGTTATACTGGCAGATATTCTCTGTATTTTAGGATTTTTTATAAGGTAGCTATATCATACTTGCCAACTCTCCCGGAAAGTCCGGGAGACTCCCGAAATTCGGGTCAGTCTCCCAGACTCCCGGGAGAGCTGGCATTTCTCCCGCATCCCGAAATTAACTTGCTAAAATGACGCGATTCACCGGGAATCGTGTCATTTTGGCCCCGCCCCCGCAAAATGGCATTTTACTTGAGGGGCGGGGCGAAAATGACGCAATTCAAGGCGCCCCGCCCCTCCCACCCTCTAGCCTCGCCCCTCTCCCGCACGTAGCCTACTTGAAGTAGGCAAGTATGAGCTATATCATTTGGCTCACGTGGTGCTTCAGGGCTTAGTCACGCATTTTGGGACATAAACCCCTTGAGAGGGTTCCACAAATATCAGTATTTTGTATCTTGAGACAATTATACCTGTCTCAGGTCTCCATCTACAGTGAATAGTTGTAGATCTATCTGTGTGTGTGTGTGTTGTGTGTTTGTATATATGAATATATGTAAGATTAGGTACTTTACTGAATATCTAGTATGGCTGATGTGATGGTAGGACAATTAAACTGAAAGGAAAATTGTATTGTGAGTCAATAAACACTGTTGGTTCTAATGTTAAATACTATATAGAAACATTTATGGAGCTATGTTAAATGATACACCGGTAAAGCTGAAGGGGTGGTAGGACACATATTCTAACAGGAAAAGTACACTGCAAAGCAGCAAATAACGATGAGCTTTATGATAATGATTATGTAATACAACTGTTATGAAGATATGAGAAATAATTATCCAGTCAAGATGAAGTACTGCTGGAGTCAATATTCTGACAAGAAGTATAGCAACTATGGTTTATCCGAGACTATATATAAATTAGTTTTGTTTTATTTATATGTATAAATATATATGGATTAATGTAATCAGCAAGCATTGACAATGGTTAGCCTAGTTGTATTTTGAAGGAAGAAAGTGAGATTCAGGTGTTATTTTGAAGTTACCATTATTGACAAAGTATTCAGATAGAATAAAATAGCATTTTTATTTCCAAGCTGCTGTCATAGTTATTTTCAGTGTCAAAAGGAATATGTCACAAGCCTATTGAGACAGTATAGTCATGGCCAAAATTTTGAGAATGACGCAAATATTATTTTTCACAAAGTCTGCTGCCTCAGTTTTTATGATGGCAATTTCCATATACTCCAGAATGTCATGAAGAGTGATCACATGAATTGCAATTAATTTCAAAGTCCCTCTTTGCCATGACAATGAACTTTGTCCCAAAAGCAACATTTCCACTGCATTTCAGCCCTGCCACAAAAGGACCAGCTGACATCAGGTCAGTGATTCTCTCGTTAACACAGGTGAGAGTGTTGACAAGGACAAGGTTGGAGATCACTCTGTCATGCTGATTGAATTAGAATAACAGACTAGAAGCTTTAAAAGGAGGGAGGTGCTTGAAATAATTGTTCTTCCTCTGTTAACCATGGTGATCTGCAAGGAAACACGTGCAGTCATCATTGCTTTGCACAAAAAGGGCTTCACAGGCAAGGATATTGCTGCTAATAAGATTGCACCTAAATCAACCATTTATCGGATCATCAAGAACTTCAAGGAGAGAGTTTCAATAGTTGTGAAGAAGGCCTCAAGCCACCCAAGGATGTGTATATATATATATATATATATATATATATATATATATACATCACTAATATTTCTAAAATCAGTTGAATAACATGATTAGAAGGGAAAATCTTGCATATAGAGCATTGCAGGCTAACTAAGTATATCTTGGATGGGTTATAGTGAAGTTCAGATTATCTTGAGTCATCTAATCCAGATAATACCTAAGAGAAAAAATTGCATATATCTAACCAAACACCGTTCTGGTTGTTCATCAGGCATGACTATATCTGTACCCAAACTGAGCACACATGTGAGTAAACAAATTGGACATATCCCATTATTCAAAACAATAATAGTATCTGTCTGATTGTGTTGTCAGCCTGGAGCAAGTAAGAACCTAATGTATCTTTTTTTTTCTTTTTGGTGGTAGGTGGGAAGCTATACATGGGACAGTTTTGGTCTATTTCTGTATTATACACAGACAGATCTGATTGTGGCTGGTGTTACTGTGTGAACACCTGACTTGTAGTGTAAAGATGGCTCTTTCTGTTTCCTGATTGTCAGATGTTCACATTACTGTAATAATCAACTGACCGGATATTCCATTCTGCCTGACCAACTCCAACCTAATTTGATCATTTAGAACAATTATTTGGTTGGTCAGCATTACAAAAGAATTTCACAAGCAACTTGTGATATTATTCTTTACAGAACTCTGCACCATTACCAGTTATAATGTGATCTGTCTATGGCTCCATCTGTTTAAGGAAAACCTCATACTATAAACTTATTTAATACCCTGTAATATTTAATCTCAACCTTATCTAAGGAAAGACTAGAACATGCATCAGCTAGACATGTATCCCCAACACCCTTTTCATTAGATTACTCTTAGTTCATTCTTTCAGTGCTTTGCTTAGTAAGTATACAGTTTATTAAACGACCAATACTGTGCAAGCCTTGGCATTTCAAACCGAATAGATTAATATGATTTGAAAAGTATGCATCCTTTTTTAATGGTGTGTAGCAATAAACTTATCAGAAGCAATTTCGCTCATGGAATGCTGCATTAAGATAAACAAGTCATAGTAATGGCATAATAATACTATATTGATAAGATACATAATGCCTGTAGCAACAAAATTAAATGCATAAATTACATCTAGTGATGAAAACAGCCTAATTTCTGCAACAGACGTGCTTCTACGTGTAGTATTAACTTACATCTTAGTCATTAACATGGAGGATACACATTTATCAAAACAACCATTCTTCCTGCTTTTCTAATTGTTCTATGTGAAAATCCATCATCTAAAAAACATAAAACAAAAGTTTTGTTGTTTTTTTTTCTGTTCCAAATGGCTCAAAATGAAAACCCAGAACAATGTTTTCTCAAATTCAGAGTTAAAAACTTCTAAAGGCTTTCAAAATATTGATTTAATCTCCAGCTTGTATTTATGAGAATCTGTGGGTAAATTACATTTTTGTGTGTCCCTCGTCAAAAAAACAAAATAGATCTGTGAAAGACGAGTCCTGAAAAATAGATGCTGCCTCCTCTACACCCCTTGCAGAAATCATCGAGCTTCAATAAATATAACTATAGTGAATGTGTCATGCAGTATTAGGCTCGGAGCATCATTCTCACGCGGATGTTAGGCAATGGTCTACAACCGGCAGAAGACATTCACGGTGCAAAGAGATTTACTTTCATTAGATGACAACGATATTTGTCTTTCAGACTTGTTAAAGGAACATTTTACAGAACCATTTGTTTTTAAAAAAACAAACAATATGTATTTTGCTAAACTCATCAGGAGCAATAAAACAAGGATCAGCCCAGATTTGATAAAGGCTTTGTGCAAAAGTTGCTGGAGGCCATTCAATGCTGGTAAGAAATGATGCACACTAGGGGGCTCATGTAGAGTTGAACGCAGAGTGCGGTATGCTGCATATAATACACATTATACTACTGCACATGCCCAAACACAGCACTAGTTACGGTTGCAGTCATATGTAGACCGAATCACATCATGCGCTTTCGTCCCTTTACCATTGACGAGGCGGATCAGGTGAAGGAAGGGGGCGAGTGTAAGGATGTGTTGGGCACACGCGACTTATGTAGAACTAGACTCGGATGTACATGTGCCTGTCAGGAGAATAGAAACTTGCGGGTTCTCGACCACTGTGTCAGTTACGAACTGATAAATATGACCATCAGCTTAGAAGCGTCCGGCTCAACATTTTTACTTAAGGTGTATGTGTTAATTGTACTGTATTCTTTTATAGGTGTACTACTGGTCTCAGCGAACCCTCCATGTCAGGACTTCCTGGCTCTCATGGGTCTACATGTGCCAGCATGCTCTGGCGGCCACTCCCCTCTGCATTTTCACGTCTGGTGTTTTCTTATATTGCACTATTGACATTTGCAGGAATGGCAAATACCCATCACTACTTACTGTTTCTGAATGTTGAGCCACTAAATAGTAGGGATGAGCGCACTCGGATTTATGAAATCCGAGCCCACCCGAACGTTGCGGATCCGAGTCGGATCCGAGACAGATCCGGGTATTGGCGCCAAATTCAAAAGTGAAACTGAGGCTCTGACTCATAATCCCGTTGTCGGATCTCGCGATACTCGGATCCTATAAATTCCCCGCTAGTCGCCGCCATCTTCACTCGGGCATTGATCAGGGTAGAGGGAGGGTGTGTTAGGTGGTCCTCTGTGCTGTTTAGTTCTGTGCTGTTTAGTTCTGTGCTGTTTAGTTCTGTGCTGTTTAGTGCTGTGCTGTGCTGTTTAGTGCTGTTTAGTGCTGTGCTGTGCTGTGCTGTGCTGTGCTGTGTTCTGCAGTATCAGTCCAGTGGTGCTGTGTGCTGTGCTCTGTCCTTCTGAGGTCAGTGGTGCTGCTGGGTCCTGTGCTGTGTCCTGTTCAGTCCAGTGGTGCTGTGTCCTGTGCTCTGTGCTTCTAAGGGCATAGTTATTTCCCCAATATTCCCCTGTGTTTAAAAAAATAAAAAAAAGTTTTTTTAAAAAATACCAAAAACTACTTTAATATTTTTTAATTACCACAAAATTTGCACAACCAATCCTGCAGTATAAGCCCATTGGTACTGCAATATTACCAAGTTCACACATTCAGCAGTAAAAGCCCAGTGGTACTGCAATATTACAAAGTTTACACATTCTGCAGTATCAGTCCAGTGGTGCTGTGTCCTGTGCTCTGTCCAGCTGAGTTCCGTAGTGCTGCTGGGTCCTGTGCCATGTCCTGTTCAGTCCAGTGGTGCTGTGTCCTGTGCTCTGTGCTTCTAAGGGCATAGTTATTTCCCCATTATTCCCAAGTTTTTAAAAAATAAAAAAAAAGTAAAAAAAAATAAAAAATTTAAAAAAAAAAAAAAAATATAATAATTATAACCAAATTTGCAAAACCAATCCAGCATTATAAGTCCATTGGTACTGCAATATTACCAAGTTCACACATTCTGCAGTATCAGTCCAGTGGTGCTGTGTCCTGTGCTCTGTCCTGCTGAGTTCCGTAGTGCTGCTGGGTCCTGTGCCGTGTCCTGTTCAGTCCAGTGGTGCTGTGTCCTGTGCTCTGTGCTTCTAAGGGCATAGTTATTTCCCCACTATTCCCAAGTTTTTTAAAAATAAAAAAAAAGTAAAAAAAAATAAAAAATTAAAAAAAAATAAAAAATATAATAATTATAACCAAATTTGCAAAATCAGCAGTATAAGTCCATTGGTACTGCAATATTACCAAGTTCACACATTCTGCAGTATCTTGTGCTACATATAATGGAGACCAAAAATTTGGAGGATAAAGTAGGGAAAGATCAAGACCCACTTCCTCCTAATGCTGAAGCTGCTGCCACTAGTCATGACATAGACGATGAAATGCCATCAACGTCGTCTTCCAAGCCCGATGCCCAATCTCGTAGTACCGGGCATGTAAAATCCAAAAAGCCCAAGTTAAGAAAAAGTAGCAAAAAGAGAAACTTAAAATCATCTGAGGAGAAACGTAAAGTTGCCAATATGCCATTTACGACACGGAGTGGCAAGGAACGGCTTAGGCCCTGGCCCGTGTTCATGACTAGTGGTTCAGCTTCACCCACGGATCTTAGCCCTCCTCCTCCTCCCCCCCCTACAAAAAATTGAAGAGAGTTATGCTGTCAGCAACAAAACAGCAAACAACTCTGCCTTCTAAAGAGAAATTATCACAAATCCCCAAGGCGAGTCCAAGGGTGTTGGTGGTTGTCAAGCCTGACCTTCCCATCACTGTACGGGAAGAGGTGGCTCGGGAGGAGGCTATTGATGATGTAGCTGGCGCTGTGGAGGAACTTGATGATGAGGATGGTGATGTGGTTATTGTAAATGAGGCACCAGGGGGGGAAACAGCTGATGTTCATGGGATGAAAAAGCCCATCGTCATGCCTGGTCAGAAGACCAAAAAATGCACCTCTTCGGTCTGGAGTTATTTTTATCCAAATCCAGACAACCAATGTATGGCAATATGTAGCTTATGTAAAGCTCAAATAAGCAGGGGTAAGGATCTTGCCCACCTAGGAACATCCTCCCTTATACGTCACCTGAATAACCTTCATAGTTCAGTGGTTAGTTCAGGAACTGGGGCTAGGACCCTCATCGGTACAGGGACACCTAAATCCCGTGGTCCAGTTGGATACACACCAGCAACATCCTCCTCGTCAACTTCCTCCACAATCTCCATCAGATTCAGTCCTGCAGCCCAAGTCAGCAGCCAGACTGAGTCCTCCTCAATACGGGATTCATCCGAGGAATCCTGCAGCGGTACGCCTACTACTGCCACTGCTGCTGTTGCTGCTGTTAGTCGGTCATCTTCCCAGAGGGGAAGTCGTAAGACCGCTAAGTCTTTCACAAAACAATTGACCGTCCAACAGTCGTTTGCCATGACCACCAAATACGATAGTAGTCACCCTATTGCAAAGCGTATAACTGCGGCTGTAACTGCAATGTTGGTGTTAGACGTGCGCCCGGTGTCCGCCATCAGTGGAGTGGGATTTAGAGGGTTGATGGAGGTATTGTGTCCCCGGTACCAAATCCCCTCGAGATTCCACTTCACTAGGCAGGCGATACCAAAAATGTACAGAGAAGTACGATCAAGTGTCCTCAGTGCTCTTAAAAATGCGGTTGTACCCACTGTCCACTTAACCACGGACATGTGGACAAGTGGTTCTGGGCAAACGAAGGACTATATGACTGTGACAGCCCACTGGGTAGATGCATCCCCTTCCGCAGCAACAGCAACAGCTGCATCAGTAGCAGCATCTACAAAATGGCTGCTCATGCAAAGGCAGGCAACATTGTGCATTACAGGCTTTAATAAGAGGCACAACGCTGACAACATATTAGAGAAAATGAGGGAAATTATCTCCCAGTGGCTTACCCCACTTAGACTCTCATGGGGATTTGTGGTGTCAGACAATGCCAGTAACATTGTGCGGGCATTAAATATGGGCAATTTCCAGCACGTCCCATGTTTTGCCCACACCATTAATTTGGTGGTGCAGCATTACCTCAAGAGTGACAGGGGTGTGCAGGAGATGCTTGCGGTGGCCCGCAAAATTGCTGGACACTTTCGGCATTCAGCCAGTGCCTACCGCAGACTAGAGGCACATCAAAAAAGCTTGAACCTGCCCTGCCATCACCTCAAACAAGAGGTTGTGACGCGCTGGAACTCCACCCTCTATATGCTGCAGAGGATGGAGGAGCAGCAAAAGGCCATTCAGGCCTACACAGCCACCTACGACATAGGCAAAGGAGTGGGGATGCGCCTCAGTCAAGCGCAGTGGAGACTGATTTCCGTGTTGTGCAAGGTTCTGCAGCCATTTGAACTTGCCACACGAGAAGTCAGTTCCGACACTGCCAGCTTGAGTCAGGTTATTCCCCTGATCAGGCTGTTGCAGAAGCAGCTGGAGAAAGTGAGGGAGGAGCTGGTAAGCCATTGCGATTACACCAAGCATGTAGCTCTTGTGGATGTAGCCCTTCGTACGCTTTGCCAGGATCCGAGGGTGGTCACTCTTTTAAAGTCAGAGGAATACATTCTGGCCACCGTGCTCGATCCTCGGTTTAAAGCGTATGTTGTGTCTCTGTTTCTGGCGGACACAAGTCTACAGCGGTGCAAAGACCTGCTGGTCAGGAGATTGTCCTCTGAAGAGGACCGTGACATGCCAACAGCTCCACCCTCATTTTCTTCCACATCTATGGCTGCGAGGAAAAAGCTCAGTTTTCCCAAAAGAGGCACTGGCGGGGATGCTGATAACATCTGGTCCGGACTGAAGGACCTGCCAACCATTGCAGACATGTCTACTCTCGCTGCATTGGATGCTGTCACAATAGAAAAAATTGTGGATGATTACTTTGCTGACACCATCCAAGTAGACATGTCAGACAGTCCATATTGTTACTGGCAGGAAAAAAAGGCAGTTTGGAAGCCCCTGTACAAACTGGCTCTATTTTACCTGAGTTGTCCCCCCTCCAGTGTGTACTCGGAAAGAGTTTTTAGTGCAGCGGGGAACCTGGTCAGTGAGCGGCGAAGGAGGTTGCTTCCTCACAACGTTGAAAAAATGATGTTTATAAAAATGAATAATCAATTCCTCAATGAAGTACAGCACTGCCCTCCAGATACTACAGAGGGACCTGTGGTTGTGGAGTCCAGCGGGGACGAATTGATAATGTGTGATGAGGAGGAAGTACACACTGTAGGGGGAGAGGAATCAGAGGTTGAGGATGAGGACGACATCTTGCCTCAGTAGAGCCTGTTTAGTCTGTACAGGGAGAGATGAATAGCTTTTTTGGTGTGGGGGCCCAAACAAACCAATCATTTCAGCCAAAGTTGTTTGGTAGGCCCTGTCGCTGAAATGATTGGTTTGTTAAAGTGTGCATGTCCTATTTCAACAACATAAGGGTGGGTGTGAGGGCCCAAGGACAATTCCATCTTGGAACTTTTTTTTTTGCATTATATGACCAAGCAACAGTCGTTTGCCATGTTCAAAAAGTAAAACCAAATGTAAAAAAATTCAAGAAATTAAACCAAAAGTAAAATGCCGTGTCATAATTTAAAACAAGAGGTATTGACGTGCTCTAAAACTACTGTATTGTTGTTTATATTTTATAAACACTACACTTGAAAGCTTGAGTCTTTCAATAGAAAAGTAACTGTCCATTGCACGAATATTTGCAACAGGGACAATTTTAGGGTTAAGAAAGTCAACTAATAATAACACTTCGACGCTGTGTGTCTTTATAAACACTACACTTGGAAGTTGGAGGAGGTATTGTGGCCCCGGCACCAAATTTACTACCGGGGACACTCCACTGTGCAGTCCATATTTAGGTGTATCAGATATTAAACAACGGTGACAGTTGATGCCCAATTTTTTAATTATATTGTGGCCTCATTATGTAACCCCCTGTCACTGTGTGTAGTGTGGGGTGCAAAGGGTACACAGTGCACCTCCTTCTCAAGCCCTGGCTAGCTGATGGGCATGGGTGTAAATGATCAGGGGGTCCCTGCACATGCAGGTGTTTCTTTGTAGTTAGTGGGACACAGGTAATGTCACTTTGGTGCAGTGTAATAGAAGTCACAATAATTTGGGCGCCAGACCATCTCTATAACAAACTGAACTTTTATTTACACTCTTCCTCCAGCACGATAATCATAATGGTTGCAGAATATATACATCTCCTTACTCTCTCCAGCACAGTTATTAATGAGAAATACGAATATGGTTGCAAATATCTTATCACTCCTCCTGCACAGTTCTTAATGTTATCCAGATGTTAAATAACATAATTTACATGTCTCTTGCACTCCATACTCACTGCAGATCACCCTTTCTGCAGGGGCACATGCATGGATGCTAATAGGCAGGCAGCCTCTCCTCCATGCAGCTCTGACACACTCTGTGTACCTCTCAACTGCAGCTCATCCCTCCTCTGCGGGGATAATGTCTCCTGTGCTCTGACACGTCACTCTGTGTACTCTCAGCCTCAGGATCTGACACTACAACTACCATGCCTCTTGTAGCAGCCCTCACTCCAGGGCCTCTTCCATGTGCAGTGTCCCCCTCTCTCTTGGGTTCACTATAGTGGCATGGAGTTCTCCCCCTCATCCAGGGCACACATTCCTTGCCCTGGCTCAGTCACCACGCTCAGACTTCCAGGCAATGCTGGGGGAGCCTGGGAGCTTCCACCCCAGGTCCCCAGCTACAACTCTCCTCTCCTGTGTCTTCTCTCTCTTTCTGACACTTTAAAGATCGTGCCTTTAAATGAAAAAGTCAGTCTTCATTGCACGACTATGTGCAACAGGGACATTTTTTTGGGTTTACAAAGTCAAACAATAACACTTCGACCCTGTCTGTCTGGGGTCTCTCAATGACGAATTGTCTGTACCATGTTTGGAGGAGGTATTGTGGCCCCGGTATCAAATTGGGTACCGGGGCCACCCCACTATGCAGTCCAGATACTTGTTTGGTGGAATTCAGACACGTGGAGGGTTTTTTAATTATATTGTGGCCTCGGTACCAAATTGTGTACCGGGGCCACCACACTACGCAGTCAAGATAGATAGATGCGTATTGCGTATCATAGATAAAGTACATTCAGTGGTGTGGGGCAAATTGAAAAATATTCAAAATGCACTGACATTATCAAAAACAAGAGGTTGTCACACGCTAAAACTCCAACATGTATATGATGGAGAGGATGGAGGAGCAGCCGTATGTGTAGTGTAATGCAGATCTGTTGAAGGTTTTTTATATATTTTATTGTGGTGCCCAGTGCCCACTCCTCTACGCAGTCCAGGTACAATTATTGGTGCGAATCATAAAAGTTCAGGGTTTTTAAGATATTGTGGTGACCCACTCCTCTACGCAGTCCAGGTACAATTATTGGTGCGATTCATAAAAGTTCAGGGTTTTTAATATATATTGTGGTGACCCACTCCTCTACGCAGTTCAGGTACAATTATTGGTGCGAATCATAAAAGTTCAGGGTTTTTAAGATATTGTGGTGACCCACTCCTCTACGCAGTCCAGGTCCAATTATTGGTGCGAATCATAAAAGTTCAGGGTTTTTAATATATTGTGGTGACCCACTCCTCTACGCAGTCCAGGTCCAATTATTGGTGCGAATCATAAAAGTTCAGGGTTTTTAATATATTGTGGTGACCCACTCCTCTACGCAGTCCAGGTACAATTATTGGTGCGAATCATAAAAGTTCAGGGTTTTTAATATATTGTGGTGACCCACTCCTCTACGCAGTCCAGGTACAATTATTGGTGCGATTCATAAAAGTTCAGGGTTTTTAATATATATTGTGGTGACCCACTCCTCTACGCAGTCCAGGTACAATTATTGGTGCGAATCATAAAAGTTCAGGGTTTTTAATATATTGTGGTGACCCACTCCTCTACGCAGTCCAGGTACAATTATTGGTGCGAATCATAAAAGTTCAGGGTTTTTAAGATATTGTGGTGACCCACTCCTCTATGCAGTCCAGGTCCAATTATTGGTGCGAATCATAAAAGTTCAGGGTTTTTAATATATTGTGGTGACCCACTCCTCTACGCAGTCCAGGTACAATTATTGGTGCGAATCATAAAAGTTCAGGGTTTTTAAGATATTGTGGTGACCCACTCCTCTACGCAGTCCAGGTACAATTATTGGTGCGATTCATAAAAGTTCAGGGTTTTTAATATATTATGGTGACCCACTCCTCTACGCAGTCCAGGTACAATTATTGGTGCGAATCATAAAAGTTCAGGGTTTTTAAGATATTGTGGTGACCCACTCCTCTACGCAGTCCAGGTCCAATTATTGGTGCGAATCATAAAAGTTCAGGGTTTTTAATATATTGTGGTGACCCACTCCTCTACGCAGTCCAGGTACAATTATTGGTGCGAATCATAAAAGTTCAGGGTTTTTAATATATTGTGGTGACCCACTCCTCTACGCAGTCCAGGTACAATTATTGGTGCGAATCATAAAAGTTCAGGGTTTTTAATATATTGTGGTGACCCACTCCTCTACGCAGTCCAGGTCCAATTATTGGTGCGAATCATAAAAGTTCAGGGTTTTTAATATATTGTGGTGACCCACTCCTCTACGCAGTCCAGGTACATTTATTGGTGCGATTCATAAAAGTTCAGGGTTTTTAATATATATTGTGGTGACCCACTCCTCTACGCAGTCCAGGTACATTTATTGGTGCGATTCATAAAAGTTCAGGGTTTTTAATATATATTGTGGTGACCCACTCCTCTACGCAGTCCAGGTACAATTATTGGTGCGAATCATAAAAGTTCAGGGTTTTTAAGATATTGTGGTGACCCACTCCTCTACGCAGTCCAGGTACAATTATTGGTGCGATTCATAAAAGTTCAGGGTTTTTAATATATATTGTGGTGACCCACTCCTCTACGCAGTCCAGGTACAATTATTGGTGCGAATCATAAAAGTTCAGGGTTTTTAATATATTGTGGTGACCCACTCCTCTACGCAGTCCAGGTACAATTATTGGTGCGAATCATAAAAGTTCAGGGTTTTTAAGATATTGTGGTGACCCACTCCTCTACGCAGTCCAGAAAGATACCTTGTTGCAACGTTTTGGACTAATAACTATATTGTGAGGTGTTCAGAATACACTGTAAATTAGTGGAAATGCTTGTTATTGAATGTTATTGAGGTTAATAATAGCCTAGGAGTGAAAATAAGCCCAAAAACTTGATTTTTAAACTTTTTATGTTTTTTTCAAAAAAAATCTGAATCCAATACCTTAAATCCGAACCGAGACCTTTCGTCAAGTGTTTTGCGAGACAACTCCGAACCCCAAAAATAACGAAAATCCGGATCCAAAACACAAAACACGAGACCTCAAAAGTCGCCGGTGCACATCCCTACTAAATAGTTAACGAGACTCTAGGGAATTCAGGCCCGTGCTGAACAGGCTTGGGCTGGTTGACATTGAGACAGAGGAACCCCACACTGCAAATTTCCTTGCTATTGTGTACCCAGTCTAGCCTGTCATAGCCTAGTGCTGGTAACAGCTTTTTCGGGGGCACCCCACACACAGTTCACCCCAATCCTTTGAGTGCTTTTGTTGGTAGCACTTTTGGGGAGGTCATGCTTTGACTTTTATTGACCTTTATTGCTATGTGCTAGGTAGCGATATAGGCATATTTGTGCATAATGAAAACATACCCGACAATGTTTTTTTACGATTTCATAAATTTAAAAAATGACCCTCATTGAATAAGAATGTGGAATGAACTTGAAATCTGAAACATTTTCTGAATATCTAATGGTATTCTAACACTTATGAAATGGCAAGTCAACACGGTTTACCCTCCGCTACAACAGATAAAAAAAATGTTCTTTGGGTTTAATTTTACTTTAAGAACTTTTAGTGAAAAGATTCTCATCGTTGTGTAATGACGTTTCCTTTGGAATAAAAAACTCAAAATAATTTATTGCCGTTTCAAACAGTATATAAAATGGCAACAACTGTGTGTCTGTCCCACTAAGATGTAATATGTCTCCTTGGCAGTGTGCTGAACTTTAATCAGCCTCCGGCTTAGGGTTCTTATGCACTCCTGAACCCAGCTGGCGTCCTGTGCAATCCAACATGGCACCAGACCAGCTGTGTCTCAGCTGAGTTAACAGAAATTCATGGCATATGTCTCATGGTGTTAAGAAGAAAAAATAGCACTTTAACCATTAGATGAATTTTCGATAAAGAAAAAACGATTCCAATGGGTAAGTTACGTGTATTCTTGCATGTATTTGCTATAAAACAGTTAAAATACAAACGTATTTCCTTACTGATTTTTTCAGCAATGTCATTTGAGAAAATTACAAGTGTGTTCTAATAAATGTATTATGCCATTTAAATGACTGTAGTTGTACATGCACAAATTCAAATATTGTGACTCGTTAAAAAATTCTAAATTGAACTGTGTGCTGTATACTCTCACAATTGTTCTTGTAATTGTCATTACTGCAGCTCTAAACAGCACCAGATTTGTTCATTGGACAATGCATGTTTGTGAAGCTCCGTCACAAAGATACACTGTTAATGATTTGTAAGGTACAATACAGAATGTGAAGTCTTGACACTTTTTCCATAGACCTGTGGCTGTGATTTATGTTACTTTCACCTCCATGTCTGATATCAGTGTTAAAATGATTGCAGGGAAATTACCATTCACAATAGAGAAACCAATTCCCAGAATGTACAATGGGAATAGGCTTTAGTGGGATTATCCCTTTCGTTTGAACCCATACACAGTACATACCAGACATCGTGCTCATACTTTAAAAATGTGCATGTGATTTCCCAGATATTTTCTTTGGATATCGTGCTCTACCTGCCTTTGGACATTATTTTCATTATAAAGCGCCATTATAACATTATAAATCACCGGACATTATAAAGCACCATCACAACCACAATATTTGAACCAAAGAAACGTGGAATTCAGAATCTTCTGTCAAACATACATTGTTAAATAAGTGTAACTGGATAAAAAGGGTAGGTAAGGTTACCAAGTAGTAGTGTACCTTTTATAACTATGGAACAGTACCTCCACCTGAATCTTGATAGACTTGGGATTGGTACTCCAGAGTTTGAGGAGTCAATTCATGGATTTTCCAATCAATTAGATAAGCCTCTGTAAGAAATTAACCAGTATTACTTATTTAATTAGCTGGTATTATGATAATAACACTTTAGCATCAAATATATGCAAGCATATAACCATAACAGTACATCGCTGTCTCAGAAAAGCACTTCACCATTAATAGCACTAGCATTAGATTTAACTCAATTTCTCTTCTTACATTAGCATACATATAATAACAGTTATTTAGCATATGTTGTTATTGTGTGGTCAATAGCAAATGTGGTGAATGAATGCTCTCATTTAACAGATCTAATTATCTCCTATGGTGGTACACTTGTAGTCAGAAGAGTTGCTAGTTAGTTTTGATGAGGATGTTGGTACAAAATTTCCAATTTGGGTTTTGGCTGTGCTCTTTATTAATAAAAATGTACAATAGCATAATATGCCTTAGTATACGTCAAACACAATGGAAACCATTTTGTTGGAATTCACATAGTCTTGGTTAATAATGTTTCTCAGTCCCTAGAAATGAGCTGATAGTAGGGATATTCCCAGCGTTTAATCCTTCTAGATGAATAGTAGTCTATGTTTTCTTATATGTATTAAGATTAATGATGAGGTCAGTTATCAGACTGGCATCAGTGCCCTAATCATATTATATTTACTGTTTCATTTAGTGATAAACTCAGCTGTGGTAGCAGCCGGAAATGTAATTTCACTTATCTATTTCCCAAACGATTTTCAGCACTTTATACGCTTTATGACACGGATGTAATCGTGGGGTAAATGTATCAAGCTGAGAGATTCCGGTGGGGTTGAAAAGTGAGATGTTGCCTATAGTAACCAATCAGATTCTAGTTATCATTTTGTAGACTGTACTAAATAACTAGATCTGATTGGTTGCTATAGGCAACATCTCCACTTTTCAAACCCACCGGAAACTCTCAGCTTGATATATCTACCTGTAGTGTTTCAGTTCCTTCTGCCGTTATGTTGTTACAAGCAGGATAGGGCTTTACAGATATGCCAGTTGACAGATACTACACTCTTTGCTCCGTGTATACTCTCCTCCAGGTTCATATCAATCAGCTTGCCCTTCTTTTTACCAGCTCTCCTCTCGACCCCGGATCTCATATTAGTCATTCCTTTCTTATTTCTCTTTCTTTCTTCTGATCTCTGGGCACTGAACATTAGCTCCCCATCTTGTCAGAAGGATCAGCCATTACTTCCCTCAACTCCCACTCTCAACTGTCTTGTCCTCATTTGTAACTGTCAGCTGACGCCTTCCCAGTCATTTCAGCGCCATTACAATTAAGGGCAGTTACCACAGTTAATTAGTTCCTACACATGTCCAATATGGTCCCTATTTTAGATGGAAATACCAGGGGTTACATAAGAAGATCAGAATTCCTGTTATACAGGAGCACTTGTTATACAGCACAAGTTCTCTTGTCTGACGGTTACTCAGTGTTTCCCAATGACTACTTTGTGAGGAAATGAAACTTCACAGCTGCATATTTCATTGTCTGGCAATATCAGCTTAGTTCAACTGTTCTTGTCAGTTGTTACAAATGTGACAAGTACTGCACTGGGCTGAGATACAAAAACAGCTAGAGCGGCTCTTTAAATCACTTACATGTTAATTGCTGTGTAGATTCCCTACTCCAACTACCCTAGTATAACCCCTGCAACCTGCTAGACCTTTTGTCTCATGCAATCCAGAAAATTCCAGGAAAAGGGGGAGATTCAATTCAGAGTAGAGACACATTGTGCCGATGTTATGTCAGGAATCTCCGCTCACTTATTCCCACACTCCATACAAGTGCGCAGATAAATGAGCAGAGATTCCTACCATATTGGCTGGCAACTCTGCGGTAATGTCTGTGACCCACATCGCCAGCAATTGAATCTCCCTCCATATGATCTAGAATGGTTCATTCAAAAATGGAAATATACTTTCAAAACTATGATGTCATGCCCACTGGCGCTAGAGTACATGCGTTTACTAGTGTTTCTACAATGTATGGAAACCGGTTTGACAATGAAGCACATCGTTTCCATGTACAGCATACCCACCCATGCTCAGATTTTACCAACATGCTTTAAATGTAAGTCATTGGAGAGATTTTAAATTACCTCAAAACACCAGTAAATACAAGCTAACAATCACACATCAAACACATTTTCAGAAGTCTTGTAGCATGCCGTTTTAAGTGCAAATAAAATGTCAACGGGTACTTGACCTTAAGAAGTTAAAAAAAAACTGTAAACAATGCATTTATATGATTTGTATAATGTATATATTATAAAAATGCAGTCACCACTGCAAAAAATAAACTAAATAAATAAACTGAATAAATAAAAGGCTCAACATTGTTTTTCTTTAAATGTATTTTGGACAGGTTTGTATGTGTAAAACATAGTCTTTTTGTCTTCTACCCTTTTCACCTTTGTGTTCCCACCTCTCCCACTTCAGCAAAACTTATTGGCTCCAAAATCATTGTTTTTATTTGCAGATACTACAGTGAAGTTGGAAGGAAATTATGCATAAATTTAGTTTCTCACCAGAAAAGATCATTTTGCAGAGGATCCAGAGATTCAGGGGTATATTTACTAAACGGCGGGTTTGAAAAAGTGGAGATGTTGCCTATAGCAACCAATCAGATTCTAGCTGTCATTTATTTAGTGCATTCTACAAAATGAAAGCTAGAATCTGATCGGTTGCTATGGGCAACATCTCCACTTCTTCAAACCCGCCGTTTAGTAAATCTAGCCCTCAGTCTTAGTATTCTGCTTTTTTTTGCCATCACAGACTGTATTTGTATAGCACATTTGCATTTTGCAGAATTTATAGTTTATAAATAGAGATGGGACATCAACAGACAGTTCCTTCTGTTGTGTGGTTGGTGGAGGACTAGGAACATTTGAGGCCAAATTTTGCCAGTAAAACCAAATGCATATAAATTACATTCATCTCTAGAAACCTATCTCTAATTGAAGAAATAAAGAGGATGTATCTACAATAAAATGTGAGAGCAGATTCCAGAGAATAAAGCAGAGTGAACAACGGGGGGATTTTTCAGTAGACACAGGAAAAAAAAGTTATTTTGAAACAAAGAAGTAAAATTGAAAAGTTTGAAATGACAGGTATTCTACGGCTCACACAAAAAGGTTAACCTTGCATATGAATAAGAGTTCATGTTGTGGATAAAACAAATGGAAGTACTTATATCACATAGTAAATTACTCTGACAGCCAACTGATAACTCCTACCGCTCCAGAAAGCGACTGATGAACAATAATCACTTTTTTGACTTGGCTGATTGATACAATAAGATTTCCCAGCATTCAAACATCCAACCAGGATTCCTGTTTTGGACCATTGAGAATTGAATTTTCAAAAGAAAAAAAAAAGAAAGACTTAAGACATTTTAAATATTCTGGTTATGCACACAGATGAAGAATCTGTGTGAGACACTCTCAGCCAAATAACCCTTGCTATCTGAACAGCAAGTAAGTAAGCTCATCAGTGCATGAGAGACTGTCATTAATTTCTTCACCCATAGCTCTAATAAGCAGTACATTCTATACACAAGCCCTTTGCCAGACAGTTGTAATATCAGTGTAACCTTCATGCCTATTTGCCCAGCAGATTCAGAAAGGTAAATTCTTATTGGATGGTTTACTTCTGTCTAAGACTAGGAACACATTACAGTGTTTTCAGTCGATTATCGGGCAATCAAATGATAAGTGAATGTTTGGCTCGATATTGCATTAGTGTGTACTCTGCAATGATGAACAATTATCATTTCAAAGCAAGCACATTGCATTGTTTCATTTGATTTTTAATCCAAACTAAAATTTCAACAATGGAATGATGTCAGTCCAATTCTGCAGAGTGTATGCACTCACGACAAGCAGTGTCCATAAATATCTATGGAGTGTGCTTTCTTTTCAGCCGATAGTTATGACAGATGCAGGGCTGCCAATAGGAATTCAGGGCCCCAGTACAATAACTTCATGGGCCCCCCCTAATAGCTCAGCAGGGCGCATAGCATCGGCACCAAAGTGTGAGTATTCATACTTCTGGGGGCGTGGCTATGCAACATTGGGCGCGTGGCTAGCAAATGAAAAGCGCTAGCCCACCCTCCTACAGAAAAAAAACCCTGCATTGTTGTGTACACCATTGCCACAAGGATGCAGTGCCCGCTAGTCAGAGTGTGACATATGTCACAGCACTCCTGACTTTCAGGGCATCTAGCACCATAGTGTAGTATAGAATGAATACAGTGTGTACATAAACAGTTCACAATCTTGGCCTGCCCCTTACATTGGGCAGAGCACTCACCAAAAATTGGGATTGGCCCACTAGAATCACAACATTTCACAGACTCTCCTACCTGTTCTTCTCACTTTCACCACCTGCGGTTGCTGGTTTCTTTAGTTGCAGCTTCTCTGGATCCTGGAATGTTGGGGGTCCTATTTGGAAAAAAAATGGGTACATTTAGAAAATTACAAGCAGCCCCAGCATTAAATCAATAGCCCCCACGAGTAATAATTAGTCCTTCCTCCAGCTTCACATTTAATAAATAAACCTATTTATCTCCCTACACACAGGCCCAGCAATAAATTAATAAATTAATAGTGTTTACATATCATAAATATAACTATTTCCCAAAACCATCATGGCCATTAAATAATTCATAGTCACATTTAATGTGACCTCATTCTCACCAAACTCACCCCCACATTTAATAGCCCCCAAACCACCCCATCTTAAATTAATAGTCCCCACTATTAAATTGCCCCACCATCACCCCACAAACAAAATAGCATCCATTAGACACCACCTACCTCACACACACACTATACTGCCACAAGCCCCCTGTGCCATCACACACACTACCACAAGCTCCCTGTGCCATCACACACACACACATTAATGTGCCCCATCATCACAACCATGTTGTGCCCCCTTATGGTCACACTGTGCCCTCCATGCTGCTTTTCCCCCTTCACCTGGCCCCCCTTCATCACTCTGTTCCATGCTGCCCCCCTCCCCTTCATCACACTGTGCCATGCTGCCCCCCTCCCCTTCATCACACTGTATAAGACTGCCCCCCTCCCCTTCATCACACAGTGCCATGCTGCCCCCCTCCCCTTCATCACACTGTGCCATGCTGCCCCCCTCCCCTTCATCACACTGTACCAGACTGCCCCCCTCCCCTTCATCACACTGTTCCATGCTGCCCCCCTCCCCTTCATCATACCGTGCCATGCTGCCCCCCTATCCTTCATCACTGTGCCCTGCTGCACCCCTCTTCTTCAATCACTCGGTACCATTTTCACTCCCTCATCCTTCAAACACTCGGTGCCATTTCCCCCCCCCACTCTCCTTCAATCACTGGGTGCCTTTTTCTGCACCCCCCCTCCTTCAATCACTGGGTGCCTTTTTCTTTTTCCTCTCTCCCCCCCCTCTCCTTCAATCACTGGATGCCTTTTTTATTTCCTCTCCCCCCCCCCTCTACTTCAATCGCTGGGTACCTTTTTTTTCTCCTTCCGCACCCTCTCCTTCAATCACTGGGTGCCTTTTATTTTTTTTTCTCTCTCCCCCTCCCTCTCCTGAAATCACTGGATGCCTTTTTTTCCCTCTCCCTCCCCCCCTTCTTCATCACTCTGTCCCTTTCCGTTTTGCTCCCTTTGCCTCTTTTCCTTTACTTACCTTTATATCGGCTTCTTTCTTCTTTCTTCTCTCCTCTTATCTTCTTGTCTTAGTCTTCTCTGCGCTGCTCCTCACTGAATGCCGGGCGTGGCGTCACATTTAGTGTGAACAGAGCAGAGAAGAAGGAAGAGGGACGCCGGCGCCACGCGATCATGTGATGTGAGTATTACTTTTTTTTGTTTGTTTTTAAAATAGCCTGCTCCCCCACCAATGTAGGGGGCGGAGCCACTCCCCGGCAATAATTAATAAAAAAAATGCTGATCAGGAATTTTTCTTTTCCATTCATTTGTAAAATCGTTAAAGATGTCACATCGGGAATAATTTTCTGTAGTGTGCACCCAGCCTAAGAATATTACAGCTTTAAACACAACCTAAGCAGGAACTATGACATTGCAAAGGGTGCAGACAGTACACACATTGCACAGTAGGGAATTCAGGTAATAGGTTGGAAATACAGACCACCAGAACTGTATTTATCATATAGGAAAATGTATGTCTAGGTATGGTATTGTTTGTTTCATTTACTTTAAAGAAATATAGCATTTTTTTTTAATAACTTCAGCTATCGCCATCCTGAGGTGATGGCAGCGGTATGATAATTATGGTGGCACATGTACCACTGAAATCCTTCTTAGATAGATTTTGTCATACAAAGGATGAAGAATCTTCCGCTGAGAGAAATGAATCATTATAATTATTTATGAAAATCATAAAAGAAAGTGTTGCAGTGTTGCAGGCTTATTGCAGCAAATGTTTTCTGCTTTGTTTCCAAATTTAAATATTTGGAATCTCTCGTTAGAAAAGCTTCATTTGCCCCTGTAAAGCCACACCAATTTCTGTGCAACCAAACCCACTTTGGTTGCGGAAAAATTGCACGGTCCAAAGAAAAATTGAGACAGGTGGCAATAAAAGCAGGTACAAAGTAAACGAAACTCATCAGTGTCCCAATTACCTGCAATATCATTTACTTTAATTAGCTGCTTATTATGTTTATGTAATTCAGAATTACTGCTTTGTCTATTCTTTTGGCTGTAACAGTATATACTAACCATGAAATGCATATACAATGCTAAATCATACTGAAACAAGTGGTATTGAGAATTTCATTTAACTTTCTTTTACATTCTTGAAACAGTAACATCACAAGCAAATAATCATGATCTAAACTCAGTTTTCTTTACTTCCAGATTTATTGCTGTAGGTAATGTCAATATGTCACAAACCAGACAAAAGCAGATATGTTTAGTAAATTCAATAAAGAATGACAATAATGAAGTATGAATTAGGGACGGCATGTATAAAATTCAAATCCAACGGCAGGTCCTTTTGATGTCATCTGAAGATATGATTAGGAGGGTATAACCTCAGATTTGCAATGTATCGCCGAGCCTTGGATTTGCTGCTGATTAGATATAGTCTTTGAATCTATGGTACTCATTTCTAGATACATTCTCAAAATAAATCCTCAGCACAATCTCTTGAGGGATAATTGATTTATTTATCGAAACACGCACACAGCTTGTTGGAACCAATGAGTGTGTTAGAAAATTGTTATCCATGGAATTATCAGCTCCTTACCATATATCATATAAATTGGTGCATGAGACTATAACTAATATTTGTTGCTAAAACTTGAGAAGGCCACGTAGTAGTATCATGCGGAGTGAGAGAGAGAGCTAATTCACACTGTAGAATTTCGATTGCTTAGCTGAAATGTGATTTTCAAAGCTGGTGAATTGGCACAGTAGTTAATTGTTCATGTAATTTTTCACATCAATATGTATTTTGGTAATATATACTATTGCGAATTCATCATTTGATAGTTTGTTTACTTTGACTCGCAGTTACTTAACCTACCTTGCGTATTTGCGCAAATATGAAGTGAGTTAAATTATTTTCTCTAAACTAATCTTTGCATGTAATATATACACTTATAATACAGAAGTGAGTTTAAAATATGTAAATTATATTTCTATAAGCCGTAAACTCTAATGTCTGTACTTACAATTTGTTAGTTTTGATGTCATTACTTCAGTGTTCATTACGAAATTGCTTATTATATGGATAATCTACCTCCTACAGTAAATTTCTGTGGCCTCTATAAAAACACATAGAACTCTTCAGTGACTTGTAATATCCATATATCATCCACAGTAATGAGTGCATTTTTCCATGTATTTTACATTTGTATCTGTTATAACTTAAGGCGTTCACATAATATTGAGTATAATAATACATATTATTCTATAATAGATCTTCTCCTTTCGCTGCTCCACATCCATGGCGCCACTCTGCAAATCCTTTCACTTGCACCCATGTCCTCCAGAATACGATTTAAATTACTCACCCTTACCTACAAAACCCTCAACCACACCATAGCTTCATATATATCAAATCTCGTCTCATATAGTCTCCCTCACACCCTCTTAGATCCAAGCCTAATCTTTGTCTTGCCTATTCTCTGATAACCACTTCTCTTCCACATGGCTACCCAACTATTTGCAGTCAGACTTTACCCCAGCCTTCAAATCTTTAAACACTAACCTTTAAAATTCACTTCTTTATTAGAGGATACCCTGCTCCCGGCTATATTACTCACACTCGTATACTATCACTACTGTCCCAATCTCCACTCTGAGCCACATTCTCTCCTCTTGTCTCAGTTCTACCATTTTCCAAGCTCTTTCCAGAGCAGGACTTTCCATACTCTTTGTTTTCATGTCTGCATTTATTTTGTCTTGTATGGCCCACTTTCATGTGTGCCCTGTTTTTACCATTTTCCAGCACTGCACAGAACTGAGGCATGTTACAAACTGACAATAATAATAATAATAATAATAATAATAATAATTGTGGTGAAACAAGGAATTAATATCACCTTAACCAGCCTGTCCCTCGGTTCTCACAAAATGTGGATTATAGCATGCACTTTTTATAGCTCTTGCTTTTGTTCCCTAGCTCAACAGAATACCACTGCAGTGTCTAATTACATGTGGATAAGGGAACATTGTAGCTCATTACAAATATGTGCATGTTTATTGTATCTTGTTGATACTACATGGAAGCTGTTAGTCATTGTCCTTAAAGTGAAGCCAGGTGGGTTATGGGTAAGGATCAGATTGCAGGATACAGGTGAGGGGGAAGGCCAATTAGTATCCATTGTTCTCAACATGACTAGTTCAGACATTTTATCTAGAGCCCAGCAGGGGACCTTCTGTGGAATTACAGCTCATCTCCACCCCCTCAAACCTCCTGATACAGCACCCACCAATGATAGACCCAGAGGTTTGCCCAGAGAGGGGAATACACTGTGGAAATTAGACCCTAGATATAAGGAGCCACTTCGGGGGGAGGGGGTTGTTTTTGTTGCAATAAATGTATTGTTTTACTTTCTAATTGCATTTGCCTGAGTGACTGAGAACCCTAGAAGGTACTGGGTAGACTTCCCTGGCATAGTAAGGCACTCGTGGACGGCCAGCCATGTGATAATAATATATATGCAATAATGGAGGACTTCAAAATGTGTATTGATATATATATAATAAAGAGAATTTACTAACTGAGCCCAATGGATACCGATTTGTCCATAACTGTCCACCTTGTGCACAGAAAATATGCCAGTAGTCCACTTTCATTCTAGACTTTGAAATTGCCCCAATATTAATGCCCTGCATAGCATTTTATGGATTTTCAAAAATAAAAATGTCCCATCACAGTACAACTTTAGAGTGGCCCCCATCAATAAGTTCATGGTTTTAGTGTTTCATATACAACTTTTCTATAATAAAATATTGCTTGGTTTATCCTAGTTTATGTCTTAATTTAATAATGCCCTTCTCTTTATAAAGAGCACTTCAAAGGTGCAAAAGGTGTCCCATTAAACGTCTAGGCTGATGTCTCAAGATGAGTAAGAAAAAGTGTAATGCAAAGAATAATGCACCCCATACTGGAAATGTATGAAATCCTTCAGTCATTAGCCTCCTGCTATTATATGGTCATAGAAGTACTTGGTGACATCTAATATCCTTAGAATTTGCAGTAGGGGGTGAAATATCTTACACATCTTGCCCTGTGTCCTTGAAAATATTGTCTCTATGTACTGTATGTTTCACACAATGTTCATTTTCTGAAAGCAACCAAATTAGAAGCAAACGCAAACAAATTTTTCATATCTCAGCCATTCTCAAGAGTGCAGAGCTATAAACCTTTCCACGATATGAATAATCCTTTAAATGATTAAATCTATTAGGAATTCTAAGATCCTAGTAATTAAAAATAATTCTGCTAGTGGTTGCCCAGGAAGAAGATAGGGCATGAGTCAATATTGTTTTATAGCTTATTAAAGGTCCCAGCTTTAAAGTACAGTATAAAGTAATAAATGGTGTATTTTCCCTAAAGACGGGGACATCTAATGATATCTAGATTAACAGTACAGTTTCTGTGTCTGGCTGCAGCCCAATTCACTAATTCTGCTAGCATAAAAGGTTAGCTTTAGAAAAATAGTATGCGACCAGCAATTTAGTTTATTTGAATAATCTCTTGTATAACAAATATTATATTTTTACAGTTAAATGTGTATGCAGAACATACATTTAGGAGCCTGAATGGCATTTGATCAACATTATATAGCAATTTACAAAGCATAAGATAAAAGATATGCTACAAAAAAGGTTAATAGGAAAATGCGGCAGAACAAAGTACAAGTAATCTAAAGAAGTAAATTTGGTCTTTTAACTAAGACGGGATGGTAGAAGGTTGGAGGAGATATATAAGTTATGGAAATAGTAATAATGTGTATAAATCAGTCGAATGTTTAGATATTATACTTTATAGTTTATGGCTATGTTGGAAATGCAAGTCAATACGTACACAATCTTCTCTATTGTTATTCTAGTTTTGTGTAGGTGTAATTTTAAAAACATAAGGCTCTATTTATCAAAGATAACAAGCTATGTAAATTGTGTAGCCCTTAAACATCACAAACAAAATATATCACAAGATAATTGCAAATTATTACTGACTTTTTACAATCGTATTCAAGGAGGAGGATATCTCAGACTTTGGTCTGTTAGGTTGATAATTGCATGTATAGTATAGTCGTGCATCTCAGGACCAGTGTAACAGACCATTTCTGATTGGCTGTCTGGCTAATAAGTAGGCGGGCTCACTGAAAATGAACTAATTTCACATCAGAAGCTCCTCTTGAACAGTCTGTTATATCATTATTTTTCTATAGATTATTTAAGTTGTTGGAAATTATTTTTAATGAGTATGGACAGAATAGATCTGATTTATAGTGAGGGCATTAGGTTTCTGACAGTTTTGAAGTTTGAAAATGTGCTGAATGGTTCAAATTCTTTCATTTAAATGGGGGTGGTGGAGAGATGGGTTGTAGAAGATTAGGATGTTGTTCTATGGTAAAGTTCTCTATATATAACCCTGTGAATGTTAATGTATTGTGGTTTGGGTAAGAAAGTAGAAAATAGTCTTTCTACAGTCTTGCAGTCTTGAAAGTTGGTGACAATGTGTCAATTATTTATACTTTTACAGAAGATTCTAGCCAGAATACTTTAGCCACAAGATTCCTAAAATTATTATAGGAAACATATTTTTTATTTGGAGCATGAGAAAGGTTTAATTGGCATAGTCTTTGAAGTGCATTTTTAAGAACTGTTTGACTATGATCTGAACATCTTTTAGTGTGCATCTGTGTGTCTGTTTTGATGTGGATGGGTACAAAATAACATGGAGCCAATGAGATCCTATCTCGGGAGATGAGTGCCAAATTTACATTGGTGTCCATGTGGTGTATTTAATTATTCAATTACTGTAATAGTAAGTCTGAACATGTGAAAGAGATTTGGGTGCAATGAAAGGGAGATAGTAACACTATGCAGTTTAATTCTTTTTGGAAGTGAATGGGAGAAAGCTAATGCAACGATGGCAAAATTACAAAATCCTTCATTAAGACATATCGCTGCAGATTTTGGCCAAAATTGGTGAAAATTGGGACAGTTATGAAGGGATCATTAGAAAATAGACTGGAAATGACTGGGGAAAAATGGCAATGCTATAAATAGTAATATAGGAGCAAAAACAGCTCAAAATGACATTATTTTACCTATTTTTCTCAATTTTTTATTAAATCCAGATCCAAAACCAAAACCTTTCACAAGTTGTTGGCAAAACCAGTTAGAAAAACCAAAACACAAACATGTTTTAGATCCAAACCATATCCAAGTGTGGAAACACCCTTTTAAAATGGAAATTAGTAGGGAAACCGTTTTAGGGTATGTGAGCAGTATGGCGGCCATGTTGAAGTTGGCTATCTTGGATGCAGCTCTAATTTTTTAAATGGGAAGGTAGTCATGTAACATATCAAAGTGATGCAGAATTTCATAAGAAAAACAAGTGTTTTTATTATAACATAACTTTATTCATTCTTGAATTTTAACTGAGTTTTCTTTTGCAGGTAGTGACATTAATGATAATGGCACTGACACAAACAGAATGTGTTGAGATTGTCTTGATATCTGGAGAATGAAGGTAGGTATATATAGGTATCAAGGGTGAAGAGGGGTCCTAGATGTTTAGAGAGAAGGATGAAGCTTTGTGAGATTTAATAGAAGAATGTCGTTGGGGTTTCGAAAGCCAAATCAGAGAGGATATTGTTGGGAGGTCTGCGCATCCAGCTTCTATGGTCAACCAGACCCTGTAGCTGGGAGAAAGTGCCATTGGATACAGGTGGCTATCTGCAAGGTCACATATTGTCTTTGGAAATCCGTGAACTTCAAATCAATTAAAAATGTGCCATAGGATTATAAGTGAATTATAGTTTGATTGTTAACTAAATAAATTAGCTGTGATTCGCTTAATGAAAATGAATTACAGCTTTATTTGAAATATAAAAATATTTATCCATATTGTTGGATTTATTTATTACAATATTGAAACAGTGAAGTGCCACAAGAAATATGTCATTTGTGGAACTGCAACCATTTAACCATATTAAGATACAAAGTTTAACTTGAACAATTGTAAGCTGATTATAAGTATCAAAATACAGCTGTAGCAAGAGATAAACACTTCACGCATCAGAATATTGGCCATTTGATGCACCATGGCAAGTGTGTTTCCCAAAGCGTTAAGTCTCTATTACCGTTTCTTACATACAATACCCATTTTCTACCACTCAATCTCATAGTAAACAATAAATCTGTGCATGCACTCAAAAGAACATTGAAATGAATGGGAAAGCTCCGTAACATACTAAACTTAATTCAGTACTATACCCTCCGTCTGAAACCCCTTTTTTTTACTACTTTATAAAAAATAAAGTATTCTTTCTCGCTAAAGTCTAATGGAAATCCTACTTGATAAACTATAAAAACCCTAAATGCCTTATTAGGCAAGGAAAACTGCTCTGTTATGAGCACCAGTGTAGAATAAACTTGTGGGTCAATAACTGTTCATCCAATCACAAGCAGCCAGCATAGGAAATCACTTGGGATTGGCTGAGCAGTGAAGGGTTGTCAATTCAGTTCAAGTTATTCTTGCTACCTCTTAGCAAGCAGTTTGCATAAACAGTTAAGGTGGTTTCATTATATTTCCCACTGAATAACAACTTTCCCATTGGACTATGATAAGACCTGTTCAGGGATGCCTGGAAGAGCCCAAGTCACAGTGTTGGAGTGCTAAGGATGTCTAGCACTGACTCTCGGTAACGATTTTAGAGGGAGCTGGACTCACAGGGCCTGATTAAATAAGGAAAGTAAAGCAAAATAAATGAGTAACTTTGAACTTTGGCAAAACCTTGTTGCATTGGAGAGGGAGAAGGTCATTTTAAAATGTGGGGACAGATTTAAAGTTGGAATAGGGCATGTCCTAGATCAACTATAATTTTCAGTGTAAAAATAAAGCTATCAAGTATTTGTGTCCTGCAAGAAAAAACAGACATTATTTTGCCCGGAAGAAAATGTACTTATGTTTTTGCTTTACTTTCCTTAATGAATCAGGCCATGTGTGTTATTCTATGTGAAGCAAGGTTGAGTGTGATAATAGTGCATTATCATAAGAAGTGTTTATGTGATTAGAGTTTTGTGTATGCTCTCAGCTAACTTGTAGATAAGTGGGCCAGAGTTACCTCTAAGTGTGCTAGAGCATAGAAAGTGAGAAACGTACAAATTGTGTTTAAAATAATCTTATATATGTGTTTCTATCTTAGAGTATTGCTCTGTGAATTCTTGACTGATGTTTAAAGTGTTTTCATTGTCTACCTCTAAAATTAACCTTTTCTATAGCAAAATTTATTTTTGATAACATAATGAAATTAAAACTCTAGTAATCCACGCCTCAACAAAATAGTGTGCCAGTGTAGCTTCTAAAGATCAATTTGGAGTACTGAGATTTCATTTGTGTAGATGAGGTCGTAAGTAAGTGTTCAGAGGGTTTCTTACTCTTCTTCTTGCAGATTCACTCTAGCAACAAAGATACTTCTGAATCTTGACTAAGGTGTAGGCACTAGGCAGAAGACATTAAGGTGAAGATTGATATTCCGTTAAAGTAAAGTACACACCCTGCTGCCCACACACACTAGGGAAAGGGGTGTTACATATTATATAGTGCTGTACAGAGTATATTGCCATTGACAATAGTCCCTACCCTATTGGAGTTTACTGTCTCAACTAACACACACACACACACACACACACACACACACACACACACACACACAATATTAAGTCCATAATTAGTCATTAGTCAATAACTTAATCTACCAGTATTATTTTGGAGTGTGGGCGGGAATCCATGCAAGCACAGCCAGAGCATACAAACTTTACACAGATAGGGTCCTAGGGCCTGATTCATTAAGGATCTTAACTTAAGAAACTTCTTATTTAAGTCTCCTGGACAAAAACATGTTACAATGCAAGGGGTGCAAATTAGTATTCTGATTTGCACATAAGTTAAATACTGACTGTTTTTTCATGTAGCACACAAATACTTGATAGCTTATTTGTATACTGAAATTTAAAGTTGATATTTGTGTGATACATGAAAAAATAGTCAGTATTTAACTTATGTGCAAAACAGAATACTAATTTGCACCCCTTGCATTGTAACATGGTTTTGTCCAGGAGACTTAAATAAGAGGTTTCTTAAGTTAAGATCCTTAATGAATCAGGCCCCTAGTGAGGAATTGATCTCATGAGCTCAGTGCTGTGAGGCAGCAATGCTAAACACTGTGCCACCATTGTGCCCCATTGTTGCTGTAATGGAAGGAGCATATTGAATACAATAACTGGATATTGAAAATTCCCTTTATATCATTTCATAACCTTAGAGGTCAATTAATTTTAGTTGTTTTAAGCCTTGCAATTGTTAGTGCTTGTTTGTGTCATATTGTACAGTCAAGAAACAGTTATTTTGCCATTTGTGTGCCTTTAAAGTTGTGTTTGATCTGTTTTGAAATGTTATATCTACTTGTGAGGAGTTTTATCAGAAATAACATGGAGTTTGAACTGTCACATCCTGGCTGGAACGGCTATATGATTGTTAAAACTTTTTTTTAGAAAATTAGAAATGTCTTGTTTGAGAACAATTACACATAATTTCAGTTTGTAGAGAGGCCAAAAGGAAATAACAAGCCAACATTTCTATTCCCTGCATCTGAGACCCATTCCTCTCCATTGCATTGCTTATAGTCTGTCATACATTTGACATGAGTGAAAAAGAGTGGCTTCGAGTCCAATAGCTGGGTCGAAATAGGTTTCCAAGTCCCCAGCCAATTCCAATGCTATAAATAAAATGCAGGATTAGCACGGAAAACAATTTTTTTGTTCTTTCTCCTTATATCCTAAACATCTGCAGTTCTTATGGAAATTCTTTTCCTGCATATAATTTCTTAGAGAAACATGTTTGTGTATGTTCCCTTTGACGTGTACTTCTGCTTGACCAGTAAGCCAACAATGACACATAAAACTTCTGAAAATAACTTTAAAGGCACAACTGCCCTGTACTTGAAAGTGTTAAGTGAATTTTATTGCTCTGTACTATGCAGTTACTGCATAGTGAATATCCTGAAAAGGTGTCCTGTATTGAAAGCTTTTTGTCGTTTCTTCTTAGCTAATGCAGTCATACTAATGGATTTGTTATGAGGCGGTAGAAAAGCTATGCCGAGCCAAGCTTGGTAGACAGCATGGACTTACTAAATAGCAGACCTCTGTCCTTCATTAATATTAATGCTTGCTGCTTTCATTTGTATAATATTGGCTACCACAAAAGAGCTTAACCGTAAAAAAAGAGAACTTGTGCACAAAATCCTTCAATTATTTTTTTTTTAAATTTAATAATAGTATTTATACGGTTTGTGCATGTCTATATTTGTCTAATTTTATGAAATATATTATGAAACCCTTATAAAGCTATTTTAAATGCACAATTTAGTACTCCAGAAATAGTTTTAAATGGGCCTTATTGTAACTCTAGTCTGTGGCAGAAGAGGTGCAGAGACTGAGGTAGTTACAGACCTGGGGATGACGGGAGGTCTGTAGCCGTCACTGCCGTATCCTCTATCATCTCCTATCACCATAAAGCTTGAGCCATGCAGCACAAAAGCGGGCAAGAACCCCTACCTATGCTCAGAAGACCACAGTTGGGACAGCTGGAGGATGGATTATTCTCCCGCAAAAGAAATAAATAAAATTATTTGCTAAAGGGCCTGGCAATATAGTGTTCCACAACCAGGCTCTAGTATTCTTTTTAGGCGGAGACAGGGTGAAGCTTTGTTATCTTCCCCAGTGATAGCATGTGGTTTTTAGAGGAGTTTGCAACGGGTGCTCCGACCCTAGTCAATCATCCTTCCAAACTGGTTGCAAATGGACATACAGCAGACAAAGTTGGTTGGGTTAAAGAAACATGTAGCCAATCAGAGCATTAGAATATTAATAGTAGCATGCACTGGCCACCTATAAGTTCATTACTAATTGGTTGCTGTTGTTCTTTGCACCTAAATGCAATTTTAATAAAAAGAACTTTAGAATATTTTAGCTCAGCCGATTCATTTCTGTCCATGTGTAAGCAATGTACACAAACATTAACAAGAACATGGATATGTATAGTACCTGTCAGATGGAAAACTATCGGAAATCTATCTTCTTAGACTGGGGATTTCTGGGTGTAACAGGGCATCAACTATAGATGTTGTAAAGGGTTTATACAGTTGCTGGGGTACCTTGATAGATGTCAGCTGGAGATGGTAAAGGAGTCAAAAGTAAAGGGCACCAGTCACACTGTGACTGATGCCACCCTGGTACTCACCAGAGGAATCCAGAGACATCAGGTCATAGAGCAACTAGCCAAGATTCCATATTAGAAATTAACAATAGGAGCTCTATATCAGCGTATAGGTGTGACTCAGAGCCATCCCCTAACACCACAGCAAAAGGTTGCATTAGTAGACTATTAACCAGACCACAACCAAGCAGGATACTTTCTGCTCACTGCAATCAGAGTCCTGGGCTGCCTTATGTGGTCAAAGCATAAAAAGTTTAACATTTCTAGGGCAAAAGATGATGGATAGCTATAAACAAAAGGAACTCACACCAACCTGTCCTGCTAGAATACAGCCTGGAAAACATGTCATCCTATTATTATTCTATACTAATACTACTCTTACTAAACTGAACGTTTAGCTCGGTATTGCATCTTTCAGACAAGTCTCCGAACGAGGCTACCTGTCAGAGGATGTAGGCTCATAAGAGCTATTTTATTATGAAATGACAAAGACATAACAAATATAGTGCATGACGTCTCGGGGGACCCATCCCTTCCTCAGGTGCAGAAGTGGAAGGGGAAGGGCTCCTGAAAAACTTTGCACCGTATTTGTTACTCCTTTGTTGTGTCATAATAAACATAGCTTTTTATGAACATACAATAATCAATATTCCAGCCTCTGGTGTGTAGCCTAGCTCAGAAACTTGTTTGACTGGAGCATTATTACCGGAGATTAAGAAGAATGAATAAGATCACTGCCGCCTAACCGAAGATGTGAATCTCACCTTTATTGAATTTTTGTGCCATTTACAGCAGGGACATTGGTCAAAGTGGAAATTTAGAAGTGGTGGTACCACTGTTTATGTACAAAATACATATATATATATATATATATATATATATATATACATATATATATATATATATATATATATATATATATATATATATACATACAAGTTAACCCGTGCATGATACTCATGCATTCTAGTCAAATCAAGCTACTTAAGGTGTTAAAAAGGTTCTTGTCATGCATTTGGGCCTAGGCCAAGCCTCTTTAGGGGAAGAGCGTTACTTCCCGACGCAGGCGCCCTTTTTTAACGTGGTTTTGTCCACATGTCACCACCTCATCATTTTTCTCCATCACCTCATCCTTCATCTTCATCGCCACATCCTTCATCAAGCTACTTAAGGTGTTAAAAACTCCCCACTGTCACCCCTGGCAACCACCAACCACCCCAACTGTCACTTCTCCTTCAAGAAATATATAGGTCAGTGTATAACTCTGCCCAGCAGGTGGTGCTGCAGTTTTTTTTCCCACACACGCCACTAGGCATTTATATAGTAGATATACATATATAAACACTTTTACTTGTAATGAGCAAACACATTCTGCAGCAGTGTCTCATTGAACTATACCTGTACAGTATGTAAAACAATGTTTCAGTGATAATATATACTGTATAAACAATATTGTTTGAAAATAATGCAATCCGTAGGAATGTGGTTAAAAGAAACATCACATTTACAAATCTTACATATGTACGAAGTGTATGAATCTGCAACTTACAGTTAACAACCATTCTGTAAAAAAATCCTTAAACTCTGGGCTACACTCCAGACAAAAATGCAAATGAACTCCAGTGCTTACAATCACTTGCCAGTATGTCTGTGTTATTTTGGTTGCAGTAAATCTTGCATGTCACAAAGTGCCCTGCATGCTGTGCAGAGTTTACTATGAAAGCAGTTATATTGTCATTACCACTGACTGGGCTACACATAAAACATGTTATGAATTCTGTCAATAAGTCACTTTACCTCAAGAAAATATATTGACTGCAAGATTGTATAATTATACACATGACAAAATAACTTTATCCTCAGGGGATAATTACATTTTAACTTTCTCGGTTTTAAACTTCTGCAAAATATATGAATTTGAAAAGATTGTTGTATTTTATCAACATGTGCTGAAGTAACCCTATTCTATTTTTTGGGCATAAATACATGGTTTGCATTCATTAGTAAAAGATAAAAGTTGATAAGGACACAGCACCTTTTATTGACAGAAATGGTGCCATCCATCGTAGAGGATTTATATAATCCTCTATGAAGTGGTGGAACAACCATGGGAGTAGGCAGTGTGGCTGCTGCGGGGCCTAGAGGTGAGGGGTGCAGACAATGCCAGTGCCCCTCACCATGTCCCTGCATAATCCCTTGAGGCTACAACTGCACATGCTTAGAAGAGGCCCCCTCTCAGTTCTTTTCAACTGCCTCACTGGGTCCTTACCCAAACTTTGTTATGGAGCCAGGGGATGCAGAGCTCCCTCACTCTATGTCATTGTGGCTTAACAGCAGATGGATGGTTCAGCATGTAAACTATACCAAAGTCAATAGTTTAAGTCTGAGTAGGGTTTTTTCCAATACATGAGTCACCTGGTCTAAATTTTACATTGCACAATGTGGGCCCGATTTAGAGTAGTGGGGCCCAAACATACACATACAAGTACAACCCAAAAAAAGGCCTAATGTGTGTAATTTCATTTGCATGATTCATAACATAGGGTTTGCTGGGAACTGCAGTTTCATAAACCTAAGTAATTTTTTCCATCTTTTATAAATGACCCTGCCCACCACAGCCCATTGGGATCATAAATAGCCCCAGTGCAATTTATAACAGGGCTTTTGGAAAATCATGATTACCACGTATCTTTACACCACAGCTAAACAAACCATGTTTTTGAGCTCAGGAGATGAATCTATGTGACTATAAATCTGGCCCTGTGTTGGTAAAAATTAATTGTCAGTCACTAAACTTTGCACTTTTGAACATTTTGGCTGCCTCTCTCTAATTCCAGAAGATCTAGAGGTAATGGGACGTCTGCATTTTAGTGGAATTTTTTTTATCTTCCCTTTACATACGTTTAACCTTAGGGGCCGATTCAACTCCTGTTGTTGTGCCACACAAATTTTACTTTGCACCATAGAAGAGCGCAGAAATGTCTGCGATGTTGAGTACCATAGTACCTGGAAATGCTCACAGCTGAACTTTGGAGAATAGGATCTGCTCCTTAATAAGAAAATAATGGATATGTAGTACTATTCATTGCTTTATTTCTTAGATTTGTTATGAATTTGTAACCTGAATAAAACTGACTGAATACAGGTCGGTGGTAGTCACTAACGCAACTACCACTACACCGACAATGACTTACCTGACTTCAGAAGGCAGAATCCGGAAATCACGATAGTATGTTAACAGCGAAGGTTTCAAATCACTACTTGTCACAATCGCGAACAATGTAGAAGCCGGCAGACAGAAAGTCATGTGACTTTCTTGGAGTATACTATTATTAGGGGTGTTAAATGACTAAAGCAGGGAGCCGCCAAATGGACAATATTTAACACCAACCCTTCTACTTTGTCCATTCCGTGGCTCCCTGCTTTACTCCTTTAACACCCCTAAGAATAGTATATTCCAAGAAAGTCACATGACTTTCTGTCTGCCGGCTTCTGCATTGTTCGCGATTGTGACAAGTAGTGATTTGCAACCTTCATCACCATCATCATCACCATTCATTTATATAGCGACACTGATTCTGCAGCACTGTACAGAGAACTCATTCACATGAGTCCCTGCCCCATTGGAGTTTATAGTCTAAATTCCCTAACACACACACACACACACACACACAGAGACTAGGGTTAATTTTGATAGCAGCCAATTAACCTACTAGCATGTTTTTGGAGTATGGAAGGAAACCGGAGGACCTGGAGGAAACCCAAGCAAACACGGGGAGAACATAGGAACTAGGAGGCACCGAGTCTAACGCGTCTCTGGTCTTCTTCAGGGATCCCCGCAAGGATGTATGTTTTTTTCTGCAAAAGATACGCGGCTTGCGGTTCTCCAAGTCAACTGCCAGCAACATAGTAGGTGAACAGACATAGTTGCACAGTACAAAGTCAAGCCGTGCAGGATGAGAGGTACCAAAGGTTGAACCAAAAGTGTAGTTAGTAAGCCAGGTGTCAGATGCCAGTAGAGAATAACAGAGCCCAAGGGAATATCCAAAATCAGGGTCAGGAATAGCCAAGTCAGAAGCGGGGAGATCCGTCAGAATGCAGGAGCAGAACCTGTAACGCTGGAGCATGAGCAGACCTGATACTCTGGCACTCTAGTGGTGCCAGAGCCTCTTATAAATAAAGGAAGTAGGGGTCTGATTGGCCAGCGGTGGTTTAAGCGGTCAGGGCCCAGCTGACCGCCGATAATACAATCTAATAGGTTCCCATTGCCTAGCAAGAAGGAAGGAAGCGTCCTATTGCTAGGTAACCGGACGCAGTTCTGCAGCAGGGACAAGCGGCCCTCCCCGGCACCCAGCGGAAGTGGGGGGTGGCACCTGGCACCTCTTTGTGTATAAGTGAACAGCTAGAAATAAAGGTGGGAGTGAACTATTGTTATCTAAGCTAAATAACATGGTAAGATACTGCAATGAAAAGGTCCAGGACATTTATTCAGCCTGGTCAAGAAATATTCTCCCTTTCTAAAAGTTCTTATCATGAAGTAATGGGGGGCATTGATGAAAAATGTTGCGCAGGTAACTGTGTATAAAAACTAGAGATGGGCGGGCTCGGTTCCCCGAGAACCGAACCCACCCGAACTTTGCCTATCCGAGTACCGAGCCGAGCAGGCTCGGTACTCTCCCGCCCGCTTGGAATCGAAATCGAGGCCGAACGTCATCGTGAGGTCGTCGGATCTCGGGGCTCGGTTCTCGCGATATCTGAAAATTATAAATACCTGCCTCCACAGCAATCCATCGCCATTGACAGAGGGAGAGAGCAGGGAGTAGTCACAGGCTGATTAGAGCAGGGACAGAGAATACAATTCTGATTACAATTCTGATAACAATTGATAGAGAAGAGAGGAGGATAGAGGAGTCTTTTTTTTTTTTTCAATATTTGGCACTACAAGTGCTTTGGGGTGTCCTCCATTCTTTTGCATTAATATTTTTGGCTGTCAAAAGTCCTATTTGCCAGCAGACTTAAAATATAATATTTAGCACTCCCAAGTGCTTTTGGGGTGTCCCCCATTCTTTTGCATTAATATTTCTGGCTGTCAAAAGTCCTATTTGTCAGCAGACTTAAAATATAATATTTCGCACTCCCAAGTGCTTTTGTGGTGTCCCCCATTCTTTTGCATTAATATTTCTGGCTGTCAAAAGTCCTATTTGTCAGCAGACTTAAAATATAATATTTTGCACTCCCAAGTGCTTTTGGGGTCCCCCCCCATTCTTTTGCATTAATTTTTGTGGCTGTCAAAGGTCATATTTGTCAGCAGTATCTAAAACAATTTGTAGCACTACAAGTGCGTTTGGCTCATAATGGATTCAAAGCAGTCCACATATAAGCAGAATCAGCAACCAGGTTCTGTCACCAGTCCTGATGGTAGTGTTCCCAGTACGTCAACTGGGAAAGGCGATGTCAAACTACACAGTCTTTTGAAATCAGTCAAAAAAACACACACCCAAAATATTTTTACCGTGTTGAAGCGCAAAAGAAGTGTAACTGAGGAAAAGTTAACTGCGGATAAAAAAAAATGCCAACATGCCATTCTACACACGCAGTGGCAAAGAAAGAATGAGGCCTTCGCCTTTCTCTATTAGTGGCAGATCAAAAAATGTTACTGAGCCTTTTTCTTGTACGGACACTCGTGACAAAGCAAAACCAAGTAATTTGGAGTCTAAAAGTGGTGCACAAGTACTGTTACGTGTGAAAGCCGTGCTGCAAGAAAACAGTAAGGCATTAGAGGATAATGTATGCTCTGAATCAGAAATGACACCAATCCCTGGGGAGAGTCCATCCACCAGTGGTATGTCTAATCGTGAGCATTCTGTTAGTGACAGTGTACCCATAAAAAAGGTTCCTTTCAGCAGTTCTGCTGGTGTGTGCCTTAACAGCCTGAGTGTAGTTGGTGATACACCAATTGAGGATGCCACTTTTGAATTAGAAGAGGATGAAGGGGAGATTTATGTAGGCGACGAGGGCACTAATGATGATGGTGATGATTATGATGCAGACAGATACCAAATTGCCTTTCTCAATTTCTATTTATATTCTAGACTCTATAACGGCTGAATAGTTTACTATTTTACTCCTAGTGGAGAGGGGGTATGATGCAGACAGATACCAAATTACCTTGGTCCATTTATTTTTACTTTCTAAATTCAACAGTCTATGCACTCTGCTTTTTGTCTATTCAACTACAAGTGGAGGCCAAGGGGGGGGGGGGGGGCATAGATAGCCAGCAAACTACCGTGGTCCATTTATTTTTACTTTCTAATTCCACAGTCTATGCAGGCTGCTTTTTTTCTATTCAACTACAAGTGGAGGGCGGGGGGCATAGATAGCCACCAAACTACCGTGGTCCATTTATTTTTACTTTCTGATTCCACAGTCTATGCAGGCTGCTTTTTTTCTATTCAACTACAAGTGGAGGCCAAGGGGGGGGGGCATAGATAGCCAGCAAACTACCGTGGTCCATTTATTTTTACTTTCTAATTCCACAGTCTATGCAGGCTGCTTTTTTTCTATTCAACTACAAGTGGAGGGCGGGGGGCATAGATAGCCACCAAACTACCGTGGTCCATTTATTTTTACTTTCTAATTCCACAGTCTATGCAGGCTGCTTTTTTTCTATTCAACTACAAGTGGAGGGTGTAATATACACCCAAAGACGATGGCTGCATTGCCAATAGGCAAGGATAAAGAGGAAGACAACCAGGTTTAAGGACTTAAGGATGGCCTACCAGGGATTAAACTATTTTCTTCCTAATTTATTAGCTTTAGAATTACCTTACTTATCCAAGAAACAGGTGGAGCACTAAATTAGGTTATTTTATGCCCAAAAACATTGATTTTTAAACAAAATTGCAAAACAAAACCAAACAAAACCAAAACACACAAGGGCGGTTTGGCAAAACCAAAACCAAAACACGACGGTAATCCAGATCCAAAACCAAAACCAAAACCAAAACATGGGGGTCAGTGAGCATCTCTAATAAAAACAGTGATGTGGGGGACATTGATAACGATTGTTGCACAGGTAACTGTGTATGGAAGCAGTGGTGCTGACCATAGCAACTAATCAGCATCAGTCATATTTTTATAGCACAGTTTAGAAACATTTGATTAGTTGCCATAAGTACATATTCTACAGTTACCTATAGAAGAGTTTTAGTAAATGGCCCCAATGAGTCCCGTCAAGGTGTAAAATGGATATAAGATCTACTAATCAATACTCATTAGTGTTACTTGTCTAGTTGGATAAGGCTAGTTGTAACTGGACACACTTTTTACGCTGCTAATGAGCAAATTGATTTAATTTTGCGGTAATGATGACAATGATCACCTAGTGCTAGGTAAATGACCCTTCATTAATTTAAATTGGTTCTCCAATTTTAGATGGCTTTAATGAATTGGCTTATGTACTGGCCTGTATTTGGGAAAAGACTACTGAGGCTCAGGCTTAGGATGGAATAACTGCAGGGGTTGTAACTCTTACAACATTATTTATTTTTCTTAAATTCCCACCTGTACTTTGTAATTCATCTTCTTTTTACATTTTTTCTTCTTAAGTAATATAAATCCATATGCAATTTGCAGATGAATGTCTTACATGCTACAGGGAGTAGCACAGCACAAGTAGATTAGGAGGGCAGTGTTGTGAGGTTTGAGCCATAGCATTTTGTGGTTACAGGGAGGAGCACAGCACAAGTGGATTGGGAAGGCAATGGTGGAAGCTTGGAGCCATGGCATTTTGTGGATACAGGGAGGAGCACAGCACAAGTGGATTGGGAAGGCAATGGTGCAAGCTTGGAGCCATGGCATTTAGTGGCTACAGGGAGGAGCACAAGTAGATTAGGAGGGCAGTGGTGTGAGGTTGGAGTCATGGCACGTTGTGGCTACTGGGAGAAGTCCACATAAACTCATTAAGAGCATAGCAGTGGAAGGATGGAGTCATGGCACTTTGAGGCTACTGGGAGGAGCTCAGCTCAAGGGGATTTTGCTAATTCACTTATACACATATTATTATGTCTTGCTATCATTTATGATTTGCACTAATGTATTTATATAATCGGGAAGAGTGTTTTAATTTCCTTGTGATACAACATAAGGCTGTTCTATAGATATATTTGTACCCAATGTGGAAAGCATTGCAGAATTCCGTCATAACACAGGACAATACAAATAAACACAAAGGCTAAAAAGCACAAAAGGAAACTATAAAGAAAAAGCTATATATTTATTAAAATATTATTAGCACATGGCAGGAGAAAACATTATTGTAGATTCACACAATCATTAAGTTTGGATAAAATAATACATAAATGCTACTAACAAAAAAAGTATAATATTTATAATAAATTTGGTATTTGCAAACGTCTATGCTAATGCATTGTCCTTTGTCTTATGCATGTATTTTTGTCCTATGGTGCAGGCCTCATTAGAGGTCTCCCACATTGTGGGAAATCCCAAATGTACACAAAGATAGTACCTTCATTAATCCTGGTTATAAAGTACATACTCTACCACCACTTCACTTAACCATTTGCTCATATAAATTAGAATGTTGGTTGCTGAAACAGCATTGTCTGCAATAGAGAAACAAAGTTATCTGAGAACAAACAGCAAACACAGTCTCCTCTAAAACATAGAACAAGTCCTATAAATAGAGTTTTGAAAGGCTCTAATGAAAATGTCATGGAACCAGATGGGCAATTTAATGAGACTATCCGTTTCAAAAGAACATGAATCATCACACAACAATGCCCAGCCAATAGTTGTATCTGGAAATACAAACGTCCCTAATCAAAACATCAATGGTGATACTGCTTGTGTGCCGAAAATGCTTGGGAATTAAGGAAGATGTGGGGACAAACTACACACCAGCTATAATAACTAGTTACATAAAATATATGGTCAGGTACAAAATAATTAGCATGAAGTATTTACATTTTTATATGCCTGCAAGTTGTAATTTTGTCTGCTAAAACGAAAGTCTTGTACATTGGCAGCAACAAAATAGTGCAACACTGTGGTCAAGACATGGTGAAAAGCTGCAGGTAATACAGGATAATAATTGACAGTGATACAGCTATAAGGCATCCAAGATGTTATACAATAATTCAACCCAAGTTATACCACACTCCCCGTAGTTGCCTTACCTGGGGTCTGATGTTCATGAGATGCTGGTGGTACCCGTGACAACTTATTTCCCCATTGCGCTGGATTTTGCATAACCTTGCTGGCAGCATGTTGTTGGTGATCAATCTGTTTGAGAAAGGAGTGGGTTGGCAGGAGGGAAGTCCTGTGTTGTCTGTCTGTCGCACTCTCCACAATTCAGCTGACCCAATCTTTTTTCAGTTAGGTGTATGATGTGCTTTCAGTGGGAAAATGTAGCCAGCAAAATAGAGCCTGGGGCACAAGAAAGGTCAGGGGACCCACTGAACCTCATTAATGCCAAGTCCCAGGTAAGCAAACTTTTAGGATGGGATATCATTTCTACAGAATTTTTAGTTTAGACTGGGGTTAATACTCTACTTATCCATGAAATATTCACACAATCATTTACAAATGTTACAAAATGCATTTTCATTTGATTCAGGGTTAGCGACCCTTTAATTACTGTACTAATTTTATCAGGTATTCTTAACTTTACTTAAGTTTATTCACAACATTTTTTATTCAGCTTAGCAAAGTAGTTTCACTGCCTACTGGCAACATATATTGCAGTCAGTTTGGATATCACTCTTTGCAGATTTTCACAGTAATTTAATTGACCAGCATTGTCTGGGTCATGTATAAAAATGCTGGACTGCCCTGTTTGCCTATTGTCACGAATGCCCAGCCTTTCTCAGATACAGCAATCTGAAACAGTTGGCTGTGACTGGAGTTACCTTGGTCACTTACCAATGAATACATCTTTTCCGCTACCATGAAGGATTTACTATGGAGTCCTTACGTTCACCAAAACCACTTATTAATATTACACACTTAAATCACATACACATGTAGCATAAGCCTCACTTGGTTTTTATAAATTCACAAGAATCATGGAGAATGCTAGATTAAATGTATTTAATCCGAAAAATGTTTCCAAGGCTTAATTACAAAACAGTTAATAACAAGACATAAAAAGTAAGTTGCACAAATAAGTTTCAGAAATAAAATAGGAAATAAATCCAGAGACACTAACTTAATTTACTAGTTTAAAACCTGGCGTGAGAGGATTACACTTTAAGAAAGATGGCTCATTCTAACCTGGACAGGTCTCCTCAAGAATGCAGAACATTATCAGGTCAGGCAACAGGATTTTAACTTCTCACACTGCTCTAACCCCAACCTTTGGAACTTAACTCTCTTAATGTCAGGGCAAATCTCAGAATGACACAGGGCTTTCGAAGTGAGTTATCTATCCCTGAGATATATGTCTGGCATCTCAGAGGGCATAATTTCTCCCCTCTGCTCTGCTTGACTAGCTGCACTATTTACACAACTCTGGAGTGTCTAAGAAATGTTATCTGTCTAGCCTGGTTACTTTCAAAAGACTATTGACACTTGCATAGGTCACTGGTGTCAGTAAGCAAAGCACACTTTACATTACAAGGTTAAATACAATATACATTGTAATATATGAATGTTCAGGGGAAAAGTAGCAAACAATGATTAGGTGCAATACATAATAGCCACGCCTATATTTATGGCTAGGATGGATGCAATAGGAGACTGTGAAAAAGAGTTGATTTTTGGCAAGGGACCAGAGTGGGGGTGGGGTGGGTTGGTTCCCTGGGCATTGGCACACCTAAGGTTTACCAGTGGCAGATTATGGTTGGAGCAGCTCTTGCCAAAGCTTTGCATGAAGCTGACTGGTGAGAAGGCCAGCACATTCACAAATGGTTGCACAAGTGGCCTGGGAAGGACCTTAAAAAGTGCAACCATTAAGGACCTGATTGTTGGAGTGCATTTGACAGGAGCTTTAGTGGCCAAAACAGCTGTACTTGCTAAAGTTTCACCATCAACAGTGTCTAAAGTGATGTTAACATAGATCGCCAAAGGAAAAACATCGACAGCAAAGGGTCAACAGTTGGCTGAAGTACTTCACGATCAGGGTATCTCAGCCAAGTTGCAGTGCAGAAACCACTAATCCACCTGTTAATGCACATTTTTGAGAGCACAGGCAATGGATTACAAAACAGTGGATTATAGCGATACAGCTCTATTTCTAACAGTGACACATTATTTGCATAATGTTGTGGGCAGGGTCATGGAACTGGTAGGGCAGAGGGGTCTGTTGCCCCACCATGTTTTATGTTGGGTGACCAAAAACTGTGTTTTGCACCCCCATGAACTTCTACACAAATGCCTTCATGCTACTTTCTGAAGTCATGGTATCTTGTGAAACTTTTTTAAATTATAGATTGTCTTATAGATTGTCGTATAGATTCAATACAGATTGTTTGCTTTGTTTATTTAAAAATCTTTAAGGGCCTGAGTTATTAAGGAAAGTAAGGCAAAAAAAGGAGTAATTGTTCTCCGGGACAAACCATGCTACAATGCATGGGGTGCAAATTAGTTTCTTATTGTGCACATAAGTTAAATACTGGCTGTTTTTTCATCTAGCACACAAATACTTGATAACTTTATTTTTACACTGAAATTTAAAGTTGGTCTATGACATGTTCTATCCCAACTATATATATATATATATATCGCTACAATTTAAATTTACCTCCCCCTCAAGTGCAACATGGTTTTGCCCAGGTGTAAAGTTACTCCTTTTTATGCTTTTGACTAAGGCCCTAAGTGTTCTGTTTATAAACATTTAATATTCACTTTAATTTTACCCTGAATTTCGTGCAGTGTGTGCAGTAACAAACATAAGATATAGCAATTTAATTTTTTTAGCACCTACCATAACCAGTGAGGCAGTGACTATAGATTTAAAAATGCTCCCAATCAAATGGAATTAGGCTGTCAGCAAAATCTTGCTAAAAACTAGGTTAAAAAATGAAATGTACATTTTTAAGATGAATAATTGAATTTAGCTATCTTTCTAACAGCTACTGTACTAATTGGTAGTTAATATTAATAATAATATTTATTTAATAATTTATAAATCAATTTTTATAGTAAAATAAACAATTAAAACTGGGGTTGGCCAACCCCTGAATCACTGACAAAAATTAACATAGGATTGGAAGTCTTTGTATATCTACAGTCACTGTTACAACTGTTGTAAAACAATATACCATATGTGAGAAAAAGGGGCTCCAAGCCTTATAGTAGCCCGTGGCTTTTTGCCCACCATGAAATTTTTTCGTTCCTAAGCCCCTTTGTGGGGTTCATTCACTGCAGCTATGCGGTATTACTTTTGTCTTCATGTCTGCATTTATTTTGCCTAACTTGTGTAGCCCTGTGTTAAGTATGTCTTGTTTTTCGTACTTTCACTTTACAAATCTACGATAATAATAACAATAATTAATTTAGAAGGAAAGGTCAATGTTAATCACTTCTAAATTGTACTGAGTGATAATTTTAACTCTATGTTGAACCATTTTTTCCTGATGGAAGGGGTATCTTCCAGGATGAATGGATCCAACCCTGGTTACCTATGGTTTGATGAGTATGATACTGGCATTATCCATATGTCATGGATTTCTCAGTCACCAGATCTGAACTCAATCAAACATTTATGGTATTTTCTGGAATTTCTGGGGACTGTGTTTTACACCACCATCAACCATGTGTCAGTTGAGGGACTTTCTTGTGAAGAATGGTACCGTATACCTCCTGCACAATTCCAGAAATTGGTAGACTTGATTCCATGATGCACAAAGTCCATACTGGCTGCATGTGGAGGTCAACTGCCTTTTTAAAGTACTTCATATTGCTGTTTCTATTATTACACCCATTATCTACATCTGCATGACTGTATAAGACTTTATGGCTACATATCTCTAAAATATTTTCCCATTAAATTAGGGTACACCCAGTTCATATTTGCTCAAAACTAAATTCTTTTACATATAATTTCGAGTGATTACTAAAATAAACCATACCCTAATTTATTTATTTAAATGAATGCCTTTTAACTCCTTAATAATTCTGTGTCACGAACACTAAAATCTCTGTGGCAACATTAATAACTTGAACTTATTTAAAACCCTTACTAGTCTACCAAATTCCTATTTGAATCCAGTAGATGGAGATACGCAAAAAAGAACAAAAATGTCCAAAAAAGCCCAAAAGTATAATATTTACAATAACTTTGGCTGACTTCGTAGAGTGTTTTCGTTACATCGTAATAGGATGGTTTTGTTTGCTAGGCAACGGGCGCGTCGGCAGGGAACCAGGAGTCTTGATAATATTATCCTTGTCCAAGGTCACAATGGCCTAACCTTGGGATTCCAACCAGGATTTCAAACAAGTCTTATAGCTCCATTTTATTCAGCTACTGACTAATCTACCTCTTAAACAACTGTACTTTGTAAAGACATTTTTGTACAATGCTGTGTAGACAGTGATTGCTTTTTATCTCAATAATGTTTTCCATATATTGACAAGCAAGTCGTGAAAAATCATTTACCCAGGACCAAGAGTAAACGTTGTATGGACAAACCAGCAATGAATTGTAAATAGTCATATTCCTGAGTTTATAAATGTTATACTAATTGAACAGAATACCTATTTATATCACTGTTTGCTAATATATGTTTTTCAGTACACTGTATCATTTTATCCTTTTCTGCTTTAGCTTGGATTTACGCTATCAGTATCATGACATCTGTTGGGTAAAAGAGTTATGTCTTTATTATCAAGTGCAAAGTCCATTGACCAAAGCTGATAGCTTACCTAAAGAGATGATTTTGAGGAATATGAAAGCAGACAAAACACACTGATTTATACACATGACTATAAGTGACAAGTGACAACCTACCTAAAGTGTAAGTACATATATAACATCTTGAGCGATTCCTGCACTTTATGGGCCATTTATGTATAAAAGCCCACCAGCAGGGCATTTCAATATTTGCAAACCTATTTATCTACCTCCTGCATTTGTGGGTGTGCCCAAATTGCAGTTTTGTCCCCAGGAAATCAATCTGCACCTCCTTTACAGGATTAGGGGTCAAGCTAAACAGAGTGAAGTGTAATAAGTCCGACATGCTTCAACTTTAGGGCCACCCTCTTCAATCATTTAAATGTTTGTTTCTTTCCTAATATACTGCTTGGTGTATGCTCAATTATGTCATGTCAGTTAGGAGACAGTGATATGTCAGTAAGGAGAAATTAATCGCCCTGTGTAGAGTTGGCAAAATGGGTGTAATTTACATTGTAAAAAAATCACACGTATAAATTGCATACAATCAGCATACAAGTGTAAGGTGTATCATCATGCATGTGATACTTCACTCATCAGCATCATCTTGAAGGCTTTAAATGTATGTATTTTAATAAATAAGTTAAAAAACAAAACTGAGGGGGGCTCCAAAAAAATTGTTGCCAGCACCAGCGCTCATAGGCAAGGTTGTTAGCTGTAAAATCAGAGGGAAGAACACCAGAGGGTCCCACCGGAAAATCTGCTACTGTTGTTTTATCTGGGCAGTCTCTTTCCTTTACTATGACACTATACCGAGGTTTCCCCTTACATAGCATCAACCAGTCCTAACCTTTTCAATGGGGTCCACCTCACCCCCCCAGGAGAAAACTGCCTAAAGTATTTGGTTATCCAGGTGCTTGTAGAATTACCAAGTACTGAGATGCTACCAAATAGTATACCGTAGGCTGCCAGAGCATGCTGGCCCTTGTAGAACTACAAGTGCAAACATTTCCTGGCATGCGGGGCCCTCTGGACCTGTGATAAGTCCTTTATTAAGAATAAAAACTCCCTTACACAGCCATGTTCACCACTTTATTTCTGACCTAATTCCTCGATGGGGGGGATCCTCCTTATTCTTGGAGCTTGGTAATCCCTTTGGACAAAATGACAGGCCTACTGATTATCATCATCAGTATGGGTCTTTTCACCATCTTTGCTCAGGTTATTTACAACAGATACTCCTACAGGCATGTGTATCTTCGTGCCCCTGCAGGTCTGCATCTAACCTCATTTGTGAGAACACACCTTTAGTTTACTCGGGCTGCTTTTGCATATATATATTTATTACCATCATATACGCAGCCCTGTACATAGAATATTCAATCATTCACATCAGTCCCAGATCTATTGATGTGTACAGTCTACTTAATTCTATTATACAAACAGACATACACACTAGGGCAGGCCTGTCCAACCTGCGGCCCTCCAGGTGTTTTGAAACTACAAGCCCCAGCATGCTTTGCTGGTAGACAACCAGTTGATAGCTGGAAGGGCGTGCTGGGACTTGTAGTTTCACAACATCAGGAGGGCCACAGGTTGCACAGGCGTGCACTAGGGTGTTAGGGCCTGCGACCCCCAATATGAGCTTTTAGAATGGATAGAGTAGAGGTCTTCACCTTTAGCAGCCGCCTTTCCCGTAAAGCTTTATGTGCTCACAGGTACCTGGATGCCCCCAGGTCTAAATCCTAGTGTAGTAAAAGCTCATCAATGATGGCCTCAGAGTAGATGGAACCAGAGGTGCTAGGTCAGAGGTCCGTAGCAGACAGACAAAACAGTATCCAAGCAGAGGTCAGGGTCACAAGCGAAACAGCGGAGTCCAGTATTCAATCCAAAAGGTCAGGGCAACAGGCAAACAGGCAAGGTCCAAGGTATAGGCCAGGGTCACAACAGGAGATCAGGCAAACAAGAATCCTACAGCAGGTCAGCAACAGCACAGGACTGCAAACTATATAACCGGCAGGGAGGTCCAGTCCTCCCTATCTTAAATACCCAGAGCAGCCAATGGGAGCAGAGCAGCCCAACCTAACTAATCAGCCCCAGGAGGCTGATAATAAAGAATAATCTAATACGCATGTGCCCGGCTAATCTTCCCGCCGGGAGGCAGTGTTCTGTCAGCACAGTGTCCCGCCGCTGCCCTAGCAACTAGTGACTGTAGCAAACTACACACAGCGGGCCTAATTCAGTAAGGAGCGGAAATGTCAATATGTGCCATATTTCGCTTAAAACTGATCTGCGCATGCCCAAAATTGAACCATATGCCGGTGAATGCAGCAACAACTAATTCATCTTCGAACGACCCTTACTGTAGCCTACGAGGGAACTGAATGTGCCAAGTTGGAGCGCACATCCGATTCAAGCTTTGGGCATCTCAAAGGCAGGTGTTTTTCAGTCATATCACTTTTATCACCTACAGGTGTGTAAGTGCCGATTACTAGTGATGAAGGTCATGTATGCATGCTAGAACATGTGTTTGCAATCAGTAGACATTCATAACATCCTAATAAATATATTTAATTATTTTCTAAATGTTTTGTCATTAATGACTATATTATTAACGGGACAATATTAAAAATGTTTTTCTTCTGTCCATTCTTTTGATGCTTTATATTCCACATATGTATTGGACATATCCTGCAGTGTATTGTCTATTAGAGCAGAGCGCACCTAGACCCGTGTTCAACAAAAGATAGATCTTTAGATCTGCTCCTTGTTGAATATTGACGTCTGTATGCCCCATTTAAGTGTGTTTACAAAAACCCCACAATTTACATTTGTTTTTCATGTCTTAATGAATTATGCTTATCTTGTAGCCGTTTGGGTTCTGAATAGAGTTACAAACTTCTCATTTCCAATACCTTACCCACTTTCCTTCCCAATGCTACTACTTCTACTTTTTTTTAATACTTACAATTAGAAAAATGTCAGGATGCAGATACAATTTTAAACCAAGCATATTCAATTAAGTTTGCTTGTAATGTAAATAACATGTTTAAAATTGGAATAATAAATCCTGAACAGCAAAACGACACAACAGTGAGCAGCACATAATATATATCATATCAGAGAGAACAATGCCAATAAACATGTAAGAAGAGCAGCTCTCAATTTGTTTGGTTGTGCAACTGTTGAAGGTCAACATGCAGTAGAATTAGTGAGAAACAAAACAACTGGGACCAAAAGGCCTGTCATCTAATCAAAGAATTCTTAGCAATTTGGTAGTATGTACACTCAGTATTTATAAGTGCAACCATTGCTTGAAATCCTAACTAGTGTGAAAGATAAGGTTTCTGTAGCACGTGGTGACTTTAATCTTTTTACCTAGTATACACTTTGAAGGAAGATTTGAGCAGATTAGATTTGTAACCTGTTAAAAAATATTTATGCAAAATAAAAATAAATCTAAAATGGTAAGGAAAAGAAGGGTTTGAAGGGAAAGAAGGCTAGATAATGTAAAATGGAAAAGGGTAGGGAAAGAACAAAAGAAGGGAATGGAAGGAAAAAGAAATAAGGGAAAGTCTCACGATCAGCACTCTCCTGAGCCTGCGTGACGTGTGTGACAAAGGTTTAATCAAAAATAAGCACCTGGTCTGTCTAAAATGATTAAGATAAAACAATTAACAAAAAGGACACACATATATATAATGCAATGGTTTCTTGCAAAACAAAAAGGATAAAACACAGAACTGATATCTCAGGAATGATCAAGTTTCTATTGCTGGGAGAAGCAGAAAATGGGACACTCTTCAATATCAGATTGACTCCCCAAAAGTGAATAAAGTAAATAAGGTAAAGGAAAGAAAGCAAACGTGCAGTATAGAAAGTAAGCAACGTGAAACTAAGGAAGAAGAAAGGGAAAAAAATAAAAAAAAGATAAAGATGGAAAGGAGAAAAGAAGTCCTACGATGTTAACTACATGTGAAATGTGTATTCTGTGCATCATCGTATCACAGACATGTAATTTCCATCAAGTATGGCTGATTTAGCATACTGCTATCTGAAAGTGATTTTGGTAGTATTTATAGGAATGCCAGGGGGAGTTAATTGATGTAGTATTATGATAAAGCGCATAACTTTCTGTGTCTTAGACATCGAGTCTCTCATCCCTGCAACAGAAATATTCATTATACAGTACTTGATGGGATGTAAACATCATTGACTAATGATGTGATGAGAAAGTGCCTTGAACTGATAAACACATCACCTCGTCAGATCACCTCATCAGATGTAGGTTATGTGCGGTAGTAAAATATAAAGGACCTAGTTTTGGAGATGGTTTGATCTAGATAATATGCTATTTTCTTTTCGCATCTACATTTTAATGAGAACACCATACATACGCCAGCTCTGCCAGATTTATTAGTAAAAATAAATAACACATGCTGTATAATAGTCATTACTTCAATGGAGAAAGGTCACAATGATGTGAGGTTATTACATGGACGGACTGCAGCCAAGTTTAGGAAAGACAGATCTGATGCTTAGAGTGTCTAATTACTGGCGCTATATAAATAAATAAATGATGATTATGACATCATTTTTTTAGACTTAAACATCAACATTTGTCTGAAACTAACAGGACATGTGTGAAAAGTGAGTATTTAAAGTGATAGGCAATGAGTGATGAGTGATTAATGACATGTTATGAGGAATATGTGTAGAAGGATGAATGATGACTGACAAGTCAGTAGTGATGAATGATTAATGTTGAGTAACAAAAGGAAATGTGATGAATGAGTATTAGAAATGAAGAGTTATGAGTGAGGACCTATAACAACCCTGTCTCTCTGGTCACCCAATTCTGGTACAGCAATCCGATTTGCTGTACTCCCATAGTGCACCTATCTGTGAGCACCTCTCCTAGGTGTGTGTGCTTAGAAACTCAAACATTTTGTAGGTACTTCTAATTAGGCACATCCCGTTATGTGGGAGCAGGCATTTGGGCACATCTTCTTGACATCATTCACTTGGTTATTTAAATTGGCTCTTTCTGAGATCATGTGTCTAATCCTGTACCTGAGCAACATGGTCTGTACATTTGTTACTTGTGCTCTATGTATTGTATTATTTCCTGTGCGATTCTCTATGTACCTGATTTTGTTTGCCAGTCAGTAACCTTGACCTTGGCCTGATCTAAGTTTAATCACTAAGCAATAACTACTAAGTGGCCTTGAGTTTATTGAAGCCAGGATGGGGAAGATCCTCATCCATCCTTGGACTTTTTAATTATTTCTATAGTGTAGGGTCCTATTGTCTGATGATCACACATCATCACCAGAAAATAACATCTCAGGGGCCACATCATTTGAAAGAGGGGACTGCCCCTGAAACTTTTACTCATAATGTCGTTGGTGCGCTCAGTGATGTCATAGTGCACTGGCGCAATTATGTCATCAGTCTCCACTCCTTCTCTCAGCCCCACTAACAGGAAATACTGGTGGGGTACAGGTAAGTATGATTTTAACTATGTTGCACTCCATCAGTGCTAAGAAGCCCCTTTAGGGCTATATATGGAGGACAAGTCCCACTTGTCCTTAGCACTGATGGAGTTATTTAAACTTTTCTATATTTCTTCTAAAATAGTGCTTAGTTTAACTTCATGTATCATGAAAAAAATAAGACATTGCAATTTTTATGATTGGCTTGACCCACATTGTCCTGACCACCAGCATTACTGCTACACTTGTACCAGTCCTGGAGTACCACAACCTGCGCACCCTAAGCGGCGAAGTCCAAATCCCCTTGCTGGGGTCCCTGGTGAATACCGGGGGTGCGTTAGACTCCGCGCCTCCTTGTACAGCAGTGTCAATACCAGTTAGTATTTCCATTCAATTTACAAATCTGACAACATCTCTAGTCTCCACCCATCTCACCCCTTGCAACTCACCCCTTGGTATTTGCAAACTTCTGGTCTTCCGTAAATGCCACCATCTGGCTCTGCAAACTTAAGGGCTTTGGTCGAAATCTAAGCTCATATGCACAAATAAATTCAATTCAAGACCAAAACTTATATTTATCTGCACTTTGGACATTTTGTACTCTGTAATTGACCTCCAGCTTCCTTGAGCTTTGTAAGTGACCTCCAAAATCTTTTAGGGACATGTGCGTCTTTGGACACACAGTTTTCTCAGTATTGTGCTAGTTTTAACTAGGAAGGGACCTGCATTATTTTGCTTGTATACAGGGATTCTGCACAATAATCCCCCACCCAACTAAAAATCACTTATGTCTATTGGCTCTTTGTGCTATATAATGCAGGCTATTTAAGCACATTTATGTATTCAGATGTCAATCCAATAAAACATACAATACAGATTATTGAACAGTTTCTTGACATGCTACACAATTTCAAACCCCTCTTGCATGCAATATCTTGTTAATAAATTCTCACAATATGACAATGACTGACATATGGAAAAGTACCTAAAATGTTACATTATTACTTCAGTGTCATGGGAAAGGTATGTTACACTTATTGTCACTATAATAATTTCTTATGCAAATAGAGACAGTGAGTGATGACATATTAATTATCTCTTTACTTAACGCATATTTTCATTAAACTATATTTACATGAGCACTTTCTGACTCAGTGACTAGGATGTAATAGAGTCTGCTAATAAGGTGACAAATCCCATGAGCTCTATGACATTTGCACACCACTAGATATGATTGCAGAGTGAATCACTTTTGCATTTCAGTAGTTTGACCTCAGCTTGCACTTTTCTCTTCTATTGACCCACCTTTTTATACCTGAATATTCTTGGCATTGCAATAGCTTTTAAACATACATCAGGCCTAATAATAAAAAAACATTAATTATTAAAACATCTTTATATTTATATGGTGAATGTCCATGTAGAATGCAATATATAGGTCAGTGTTTGCTAACCTGTGACACTCCATGTGTTGTGAAACTACAGGTCCCAGCATACCCTTCCAGCAATGAGCTGCTATATATTGGCAAAGCATGCTGGGACTTGTAGTTTCACAACACCTGGAATGTCACAGGTTAGCCAACACTGATATAGGTTGTACCTCTAGAACCCTTTGTGAAGATATTTATGAACACCAAAGACCCATTAAAATTAAAAGCACCATCCATGCGATATATCTGCATTTTGCAAATTAGATAATGCAGATCCGGCCCATTTAAAATTATAGAGTGTCGGGATAGCCTTGACACCTTAAGATAACAAGAGACTCATTGGATATCAGTGCTAAACAGTTTGATTCCCAAATGATTTGATGATAAATTTTATTTATTTATCTAGAAGACTGTTACGATCATTGTTTTATTATAAGTAAACCCTGGTGGCTGGAGGCCACTGCTCCCTAGTGCAAAGTTTCTGTCCAGAAGTTGATAGTAATGTATAGTACATAATGTATGCAAAGAACAAAATACATAGTTGGCATGATTTTGGATTGGTCTGAAACTGTGATCAGCACTACAGCCTGGTTGTTTGTGACACAGATATCTTGGTGGTAATTTCTGTATAGGAGTTCCAGTATCAATGATCCACAGGTAGGCATACAAGCAGAAATCAGGATTGCAGGCCACTGTGAGATGCACATGGTACAGGTGAGTAGTAGTGAAGATTCAAAGTTTAGGCCTAGAATAAAGGCCACAGATAAGCAATGTGAGTACAGGGGACAGACTCAAAATAGAATTCTCTACACAGGTAATGGATAAACAATGGTAAAAAGTCCCAAACTGGAATCTTGTGTGCAGGTGGAAAATAATGGTAGTCAGAAATATAGTCAATGTATGGCACACAGAAAGCGAACAAACCATGGTCAGCTGACAAACAATGGTTAGCCCACCAGCTACATCGCACACCTCAACCTTGGGCTCGCTGCCCCTTGATTTCATTCCTCTATTGTCTTCGCACCTTTCAGTGGCTCTAAGCCTGTTAGTTGCATCCACGCTTATGGTTTCAGCTTGCACCCCATTGCCCATTCAGGATATTAGTAGCTGTGTTGACTTGTAGTGTTATTTGTTTACTGTATTGCACTGTTATACCATGTACTGTCTTCTTGTTTGCCATCTGTACGGCGCTGTGGACCTCATGCGGCACCCTATAAATAAAGGTTAATAATAATAATAATAATAATAATAATAATAATAATAATAATATTAATAGGCAGTGGACAAATGGTGGTCAGAGGTATAGCCAAGGTCATGTACTCGGGAATCACAAAATTAGGTATGCTGGACACTAGTCAGAAAGATGTATGTTTGCATTGTTGAATCTTGATAGCTGCAGCTATGTGTCTGGTACCTGTAATACTGTCACCGCCCATTCAGGAATCACTTCGTGTTCCGTAACCAACCTCTGTTTAGTGCACACCATGTGGATCTCTATCCCCATCTCACCTGCTTCTTCTCTGCCCCAGACTCTACTTTTATACAACAAATACATGTGTAAAAGTATTTATTATCACACAAGCGGGGCTGTGCCACTGGGCAAACCAGAAGTCACTAATGCCATGATTTGTGACAAAGACTAACGAATATTGTGATTTAATTATTGATTCTTCTTCTTTGTAGTGTTTTTATTCACTTCATAGCATGTACTAAGATTGCAAACTGTATATTAGGTTAAATGTGCTTAATATGACATTATTATGTTCATTGTAACACCTGTGTGGTTTTTTTTAAATGTGCCCCTGTAACATAGGCTCTGTGGATTGTTCTCAGAATTGCCTGTTGAAGGAATCCTGTCCAACACGCCAAGCAAGACAACACCAAGGGTTAACCCATTATATGCCTATGGATTTGTAAGTGCAATTGTATTTTTATTGATGAATACATTTTTGACACACTTTTATTGAAGTTTTTTCTCTTTCAGCGTCTGCCCTCCTTGCACAATATTGTGCTTTCACTGTGGCAGTCAAGGGGTGTTTTCCCAGAGGAAGTAGCAATGGTGTCTATGTACCCCTATGGTGGCTATGAGATAGCGCACTTTCCTTCTCCTATATTAGAGTACACTTTTTATAGTGTATGACAATATAGCATCAGTAGATAATTTAATAATGCTATAAGCATTTACAGTATTAAAAAAACTTATAAACTGTGTGCATAATAGTTTTAACACCACCGTTTATCGTTAAGATATGAAGAGACATTTATTTAACACAACATTAATTACATTATGAAATTAAATGAATTCTATCCCTTGCTTGAAATTGAGTATTCTAGAATAAAGTGCATTTCTTGAACCATGCTTTATGATTACAAACTTACTTATTTCTGGTTGGAAGGAATAATGGTAATTCAAATACACTGCTAAAAAGAGAGAGAGAAATCTTCTTCCCTATGTGGGCCCACCCATTGTAATTTACTCTACTATCCGGACTGGAAATACCGCCCCTCCTGCTGTCTAAAAGTCCTGCTGCTGAGGCTTCTCCACAATGCCTAAGGGAAGTAAGAAATCCCACCCTAAAGGCCTCCCTCAATATTTCTCCAAGCAATCAACCTCAACCCCGCATCGGTTGAGGACAGATTCCCCTCATACTTCTGCTGAATCTGACTCAGAGGAAGATGACACGTCCCCGATAACCAGACGGGACTTCCTAATGCTAATCAAAGAAATGAAAGAACTGAAATCTTCCGTGCACTCAGAAGTGCAAGCTGCCCTCCACTCATTACGGGCGGAGGTGGCTTCAATTGGAACCCGTACTGACCAAGTTGAACAAAGATTGGAGATGGTGGTGTCCTCCCAGACAGGCATGGAGGAGGACATTGTGCGCCTACGTAGTGACTTGACATCTGTCCAGGAACATCAAGAGGATATGGACAATCGGGCGAGGTGGAACAATCTGCGTCTGAAGGGCATTCCGGAAACGGTCGAATCTGCTCACCTGGATCAATACTTGAAGAAGCTTTTCTCCCAATTGGCCCCTGAGGTCCCGGAGGACCACCTACTATTGGACAGAGCCCATAGGGCCCTAAAGCCCAGAATGACCGACCAGAACCAGCCTAGAGATGTCATTTTACGACTTCACTTCTATACTACCAAGGAGATGGTCTTGCGCGGAGCCATAAAATTACATACCCTAACATTCGAGGGCCACAACATACAGATCTTTCAGGACTTGTCACCGACCACTCTGGCCAGACGTCGGGAGCTCGCCCCAGTAACGCAAGTTCTACGAGATCATAATATCCGTTATCGGTGGGGCTGTTCCTTTGACATCAGGAGCGACAGATTTCCGCCCGCACACTCCCGGAGGCTCAGGCTCTTCTACAATGCTTAGGCCTTGGTCCCGAGCCCCCCCCGGGCGCCTCTCAATCATCTACCTCGGGCAACCAGGATACAAATCCGCGGCCCCAAAGAGTTCCGCGAGGCGAATGGTCCACAGTACAGAAATCTTCCACTCCTCGCAAGACCTCGTAATCTATCTCCCTGACGGTCTTTTAGGGATGAAAAACTCCCCACCCAAGAAAGGTCCATCTGGAAAAGGGCTATTGAGAGCCGCTCCTGATTGTTTAATGACCACTCCTACTGGAGGCTATCTGAGGAACTATGCCTACCCGGGGACGAGCCCTCCGAAATGTTTATATGTTGCCTAATTTCTCATTGCATCGTTTACATGCCCTAGGCCTGCTGTTTCTGTTTGCCCTTTTTTGTTTTTGTTCTCTCCGCTTACAGGTTGATCTCCATACCCATGGCCTTCTTGGAGTCACAGCGTAGTGCCGCCATGGCCCTCTTTTGGAAAGGCTGTACCTCTCCTATGACCACTGGCAGGCCTGTTTGTCTGATTTTAAGGTCTATTTGGACTTGCTCTGTAATTGTTTTTCGTTTAACTATTGGATCTCTTTACACGTTTACATTGGTACATATTGGCATTTGTAAGCATCCGCCTGCCATCATTGTACCCTCCAGTTTGACAATGTTACATAGTTACCGTATATGTTTGCATTATGTGGTCCCATCTTACTGATATAACCTAGTCTGTCACCCCCCCCCCCCTTCCCGCACCCACACACATGGGCCCACTGGGTAGCAGGTACCCACCTCACACCTAACCCACACCCCCCCTCTCAGCCATTTACCTTTCGCCCTCTCGATTGGTAAGTCCTAGCTACTTCCCCCATAGAGCTTGGTTGCTCTCAGCTGGTCCCCGGGTACCTAGGGTACCGCTCCTTCTGCCCCACCAGCACCCTGGACGGGCATTCTGCACCACACCTGTCCTCCTACCCCACTCTCTCGTCACACCTACAATGTTTCCCCAACCATGGTCGTCTTTGGTATCTAGCCCTCCAGCAAATCAAAACTACAACTCACTATACATATTTTCTCCTCCTGACTCCTCCCCTTTGACTTTCTTATGACGCTCCGCTTGATATCTTTTAATGTTAAAGGTCTTAACTCTCCCCAAAAAAGGGGCAAACTTTACGCTTCTTTGCAGGCCCTTAAGGGCGACCTAGTTTTCCTACAGGAGACCCATTTTATTAAGCACTTGCACCCGGAACTTAAATCCAAAAGATTCCCCCTTTCTTATCATGCCTGTGACTCTGCCAAGAAGAGATGAGGGGTGGCAATCCTTTTATCGCGTAATCTTGTCTTTGATCTCGCAGACACGCACAGAGACAAAGAAGGTAGATATCTTATCCTAGTGGGTAAATTGAACAACCCCGTGCACGCTAGTGAATATCTATGCCCCGAACCAAGATCAGCACAAATTCTTTAAACGCCTGGGAGTTACACTTTCTCAGGTTCGTAAGGGAGAATTGATAGTAGGCGGAGACTTTAATGCGGTCCTTACCCCCCATCTGGACAGATCTGCCCCCTCAGCTGCTCTTTCTGACGGGAGGGACAGGAGGAACTCCAGGGCTTTGCAAGATTTCATGAAACTGCACAATCTGTACAATACTTGGAGAATCTCTGACCCCTTGGCCCGAGATTATTCTTTCTATTCTTCATCCCATAACACCTATTCCCGAATCGACATGGTCCTGCTCAGCCACGACCTGACCCTTAAACTCACTAACTCTACTATCCACTCAATTACATGGTCTGACCATGCCCCAATTTCGGCGGACCTCTCCTCCCTAGTTTCTTGCTCCTCTACGTTTTCCTGGAGACTCATCGAGTCCCTTCTCCACGACCAAAACACGGTAGCTCATATGAAATCCCTAATATCCGAATACTTCGAAACAAATGAATCTCCTGAGATCTCACCCTCTACTCTCTGGAATGCTCATAAGGCGGTCATTAGAGGACACCTAATGGCTTCGGCAGCAAATGCCAAAGAGGCTAGAGCGGCCGAGACTATGCGTCTTTCCACGGCCCTCCACCAGCTGGAGGAGGGCCGTAAATCTAATATAAATCTAAACATAAATCTAATCCTGACCCTGCTTTATTCGAACAGATGGCTTCTTTGAGGGGTGAACTTAACCTGCTTCTCTCCTACCGAGTGGCCAACAAGCTGAAATGGCTGAACCAACGCTTTTACGAAAAGGGCGATAAGGCGGACAAGCTCTTGGCCACTCGGCTGCGGACCAAAGTCTCGGCCCGTAATCTTATGGCTGTTAGGGATTCCTCCGGAGCTCTGGTCTATGATCCAAAATTAATCCGCTCAGAATTCCAGAACTATTATCTAAAACTGTATAATCTCCCTCAACACCTCGGCCTATCGGGAACAGGCAGAGCGTATAGATAAGTTCCTGGAGGACGCTCGTCTTCCGAAGCTTACTCCCCAGGCTGCAGATCGACTTAGTGAACCCATTTCCTTAGAGGAAGTAGTGCAGGTTATTAAGGCTCAGAAAACAGGAAAGGCACCTGGTCCTGATGGGTTTTCGGCAGCCTACTATAAGAAATTTGCTGTTCTTCTAGCCCCTCAACTCTCCACTCTTTTTAACTCTATTCTAAAGGGCAAACCCTGGCCTAAAGAATCTCTGGAGGCTCGGATAACCCTGATCCACAAGGAGGGTAAAGAAGTCCATAATTGTGCTAGTTATCGTCCAATATCCCTCCTTAACAACGACTTGAAACTATACGCTAAGATCCTGGCCAATCGCTTAAACACTGTACTCCCCGGGTTAGTTCACTATGATCAGGTGGGGTTTGTCCCTGGTAGGCAGGCCAGGGATAACACAAGGAGAACTATTGACCTCATTCACATACTTAACACCAGGAAAACTCCCTCCATTATTTTATCCTTGGATGCTGAAAAGGCCTTCGACAGGATCTCCTGGCAGTTCATGACTCATATCCTCAAGCATTTCAGTCTGTCTGGGGATTTCTTGTCGGGGGTCCAGGCCTTGCATTCTCATCCCTCTGCTAAGGTTATGGTTAATAGTTCTCCTTCTGATCCCGTCCCAATAAGCAACGGCACCCGCCAAGGATGCCCACTCTCCCCTTTAATTTTCGCTTTGGTCATTGAGCCTCTGGCAGCCACTATCCGAGCCTCCCTAGATATCAGAGGAGTGGAGACAGGGTCTCTGGAGAGTAAGCTTTCACTGTTTGCTGACGATATACTCCTCACGCTCCAGCAGCCAAGAACATCTTTGCCCAACCTGTTCTGCCTCCTCTCGAGGTATGGCGACCTGTCCGGGTATAAAATCAATATAACAAAGTCCGAAGCCCTATTTCTTAATGTGCCCTCGCAGGACTGCTGTGATCTCACCTCCCATTTTCACTTTAGGTAGGACAAGAAAAAATTAAAATACCTGGGAGTATATATAACCACCTCATATGAATCCCTATATCAGGAGAACTATCCAGCTCTCTTTCACAAACTCAAATCAGACATCTTCTTCTGGCGAACCCTAATCATTTCATGGCTGGGCAGGATCATTGCTGTAAAAATGACTGTTCTCCCTCAACTTCTTTACATTTTCCAGACATTGCCTTTGAGAATACCCCTAACTGAAATTTACTCTATGCAGCAACACCTTTCTAAATTTGTCTGGCGGGGCAGGTCTCAGGCTTTGATTGGCACTAATTAAAAAAACCTATGGGCTGCGGAGGCAGGGGCTTTCCCGACCTCAAGGCCTACTACTGGGCAGCCCAGCTTAGCTCAATAGTCTCCTCATTTGCTCCTCCGGCATCTCATGCATGGGCAGACTTGGAGGCTGCCTATCTCTCCATACCCGGCTTATCTGGCCTTTGGGGAGTCCCCTCTGATATTCGGAAGGCCCTAACCAAATGTTTTCCAACTCTGGAGTTTGCGGCTCGGATCTGGGAGACCTGCAAGGACCATCTCTCTATCTTTCCTAACCCTCTGCACATTATACCCCTGTGGCATAACCCCACCTTCCCTCCGGGAATGTCCCGATCTTTCTCTCGGCTATGGACCAGGGCGGGATTCCAATTTGCGGGAAGCCTTCTTGAGCGAGGAAGGCCTATATCCTATGACGCCCTCTGTTCCAGAGTCCCTAACTTTCACCCGCCTCTCTACCAATACCTGCAGGTTCGGCACTTCCTCCTGTTACTCCTGTCGGACAATTCACCTCACTACCCCTCCCAATTTGAATCTCTCTGCCTTTCTTCCCCTTTGCGAAGGGGTATGATCTCGTCCTTGTATAGTCTTCTAATGGAGAAATTGGTGCCTTCCGGGAACGCACATGAGAGGGAGTGGGAGAGGGATCTGGGCCCTCCCCTGGAGGAGGACTGCTGGGAGACCAACAGGCTGAATGTGGCTTCTAGTTCCATCTCCACAATAATTAAGGAAAATGCGTACAAAGTTTACTACAGGTGGTATCTCACACCTGACAGGCTCGGAAAGATGTACCAGTCAGCTTCTCCCGATTGCTGGAGAAATTGTGGTCATCGAGGCACCTTCGTGCATATTTAGTGGTTATGCCCTGTTATTTTCTCCTTCTGGGACAGGATTTCGAGACTTCTTTTCTCCCTCCTCCAATGCCCTATTAGGAAGAACCCATGGTCCTTCCTACTCTGTTATCCTATACAGGACCTAGACACCCACTCTGCAAAACTTGCTTCACATGTCCTGGCAGCCGCTAGATGCCTGATTGCTAAATTTTGGAAGCAGGCGGACCCCCTTCGCATCTCTTCTCTTAGATCATATATATGGTTCATTGCCAACATGGAAAAAATTACGTCGCTACTACGAGACAAAGAAGACAAATTTCATCAAATCTGGGCCCCCTGGCTTTATGCCTAGTGTACCGCAGTTTTTTCTTCCTCCAAATAATCTCCCCCTACACAATTCCATATAACATCGACCCCCTTACTACTTTAAAATACTCCCATGCAGACCTGATAGCGCTCCCTTCTGAAGGTGAACATGCTTTTCTTAGTATACCCCATGAGACGGCCATCTCCCCGCCCCCCTCCTCCTTGCCTACCCTACACCCCCTTCAATGTCCACTACCTTTCCCTCCTGTCTCTTACCCATTACTATCTTGTTATATTGCAATACATTTTACTGTTTTGTGAGTGACATTGCTGGATATCTGCTTTGTGATTATTTCAATCAAAATTCTTGTTGTTTTCTGTTTATGTCATTTATACTTTATTATGCAATAAAATTTTGAGTTAAAAAAAAAAAAAAAAAGAGAGAGAGAAATTCATTACCTAATCACTTTGGGTGACACCAATGCTTAAAAGCATATATTTATATGTTGTTGCAATACAGCAAAAAATTACACTGTTTGACTTTGTGCAGTGGTGGGATAATTACTTGCCCTGTTCAAGCCATTCCCAGCTCAGCTAAAACCCTACCCGTCCAACAAGGTCTGCTCCATTATCTAAGGATTGTCTAACAATACCCAACTCTGCAAAGCACTAATCACTGGTCATTGTCACCATCCTGACAAATATGTCTATATGTATATTGCTGTATGTCTTAGTATTTTTTTCTAGTATGATTATTGCTTGTCTAAATCAATATGACTGTCCTTAAGGGGAGCCTTAGAGAAACATTTTTCCCATTGCTCTGAAACCCACAGTAGTTACATGGAAATTCATAGTTACATATCCTTCTTATCTGCCTCATTAGGCACTATTGTCTCCTAATACTAGTCATTATAGGCTCCAAAGCTTTATTTTAGTGTCCAAGAATAAAGTATAGAAGAACGAAAGAAGAGAAAGGCAGAAAGAAAGTATAGGAAGTACTGGGGATAAATAAATAGAATTGTTTGCAGGTCGCAGGCCCAGATTTAAATTTGTACACTCACAGACTGCACTGTGCTCACTAGTACATTCCATGGCCCCAATAGCCACCTGGGGGTAAATGTATCAAGCTGCGAATTTCCATCAGGTTTGAAAAGTGGAGATGTTGCCTATAGCAACCAGATTCTAGCTATCATGTATCATAGTACATTCTATAAAATGATAGCTATAATTTCATTGGTTACTACAGGCAACACTTTTCAAACCCGCTGGAAACTCACAGCTTGATACATTTACTCCCTGGTGTCATCTGTAGTTTTATCTAAATGTACCAAGCAACATGGCAGCTCCTTGTAGGCTTAATTAGTTCATTTTGAAACTTTTCATAAATAAAGAAAATAAAAATCACCCCCCCAAAATAAAATTCATGTTTTTTCCCCTTAACATACCACATAGCAATACGATGCTATAATTGTAAGCTGTAACTTCTTATTTTTTCTTTCAGTGTTTTTTTTTGGAGCAATTTTCCTGTAGCTTCTTTTAATAAATTGCACAAGTAGCAATAGAAACTCGGTCTTCATAATTTGACCTCAGTGAAAATGTTGGAAATCCATTATTTCAGAGACTAGTAATAGAAACCCAGAGGTTTAATGGCATGTGATATCATCATATGACATCTCCTGTGGAGAATGGGGTTTTACAGGAGGTTATAATTCTTAGACTTTCATTTTCTCCTCTGTGGAATAGCAATGCGTGTACATTATTGTTAGGTTAGTGATTTAGAGATTAGTGATAGTAAAGTGACATGGAAATTTAATGTAGCTTCTCTGGCATCACAGTTTAAAGATAAGTTGTAAAGTGGATCATTTAAAGAGTCCACTTCAGTAGGATGTGCTGACTCTAAATCGGGCAATCATACAAAGGGAAATATCTCTCTCTATTAATGTGGTTTATTTTCCACAATATGGCAGAGAAAAAAAAAGGAGAATACTATTCATGTTGTGACATTGGCTGCCTCCTTTTATTTTCAGTATAAGTATGCCCAGAGGATTCTGTATGCAAAGTAAGGTCTCTAATAGAAGGACAGTAATAGAAAATTTCTAGTGTGCTGTAGAAACTTCAACAACTTCACACAAAACTTAAAATGTATTATTTTGTGTAATTCACTAAGAAAGAATATAAAGTTGACAACCCCTCAAAGTATTCACCGGTCCAGTGCCAGTCTCCTCAATACGTCCTACACAAGCACAAAACAGTGTTGTCCATTCCTCTCCTCTTCTAACCTGTTACTTCCATGCATTCAGCAGCCTCCATAAGTAGTACATGGTACCAGAGGGAACTGAGAAATGCCCCAATGACTGGTTATTCCTCAGCCCATGACAGCCAGACCATGGACCAGGTTACTTACTGTAGTTGCATTGTCACTATTTTTAACATAGTTGTAATCCCACACAGGGCCACAGAGAGGAAGGGAGCAGGTGCAAAGTACTGCCTGGACCAGAGCCGTAACGAGGCCGGTGCGGGCGGTGCCGCCGCCCCGGGCGCAGTCCCAAGGGGGCGCAATGGCCGCCCGCACCTGCCTCTGTGTGAGGAGTGAAAAAAAAAAAAATTAAATAGACCTCAGATTCAGACTGCCGGCCGCCCGGCGCATCCAAAATGGCGGCCGGCACCCGGCTCCACCCCCTTCTGAACTCTGCCCTCTGCCTCAGCGTCTGATGTCATGACGTTGCTAGGCAGCAGAGGAGCAGAGAACCAGAGAGGAGCCAGGCAGCGACGGCTGGACAGGAAGAAAGAGGAAAAAGGTAAGTTTCAAAGCAGGGGAAAGGGGATGTGTGTTGCTATTATGGAGGGAGGGGAGGGGAGGGGATGTGAGCTGCTATTATGGAGGGAGGGGGGGTGTGCTGCTATTATGGAGGGGAGGAATGTGTGCTGCATCTTGCTATTATGGAGGGGGGATGCTGCTATGCTTTATGAGGGAAGGGGGGGTATGCTGCCATAATGTGTGAGGGAAGGGGGGGATGTATTAATGTGTGATATGAGGGTAGGGAGGTTAGGTGTCTTAGTACATGGGTGGGAGGTAGGCTATTAATTTAATGGTGACGTTTAGGTGGGGGCTAATTATTTAATGGGTACTATTTTATTTGTGGGGTGCTGGTGGGTCAATTAAATTTATTGTTGGGGCTTTTCAATTTAATGGTAGGGTCTATTAATTTCAGGTGAGGTATTTATCTGTTTTGCAGTCACAAGAATGCTCTCTGTATTGTATGGTGGTCATAGGAATGCTCTCTGTATAGTATGGCAGTCATAGGAATGCTCTCTGTATAGTATGGCGGTCATAGGAATGCTCTCTGTATAGTATGGCGGTCATAGGAATGCTCTCTGTATAGTATGGCGGTCATAGGAATGCTCTCTGTATTGTATGGCGGTCATAGGAATGCTCTCTGTATAGTATAGCGGTCATAGGAATGCTCTCTGTATTGTATAGCGGTCATAGGAATGCTCTCTGTATTGTATGGCGGTCATAGGAATGCTCTCTGTATAGTATGGCGGTCATAGGAATGCTCTCTGTATTGTATGGCGGTCATAGGAATGCTCTCTGTATAGTATAGCGGTCATAGGAATGCTCTCTGTATTGTATAGCGGTCATAGGAATGCTCTCTGTATTGTATGGCGGTCATAGGAATGCTCTCTGTATAGTATAGCGGTCATAGGAATGCTCTCTGTATAGTATGGCGGTCATAGGAATGCTCTCTGTATAGTATAGCGGTCATAGGAATGCTCTCTGTATAGTATGGCGGTCATAGGAATGCTCTCTGTATAGCATGGCGATCACAGGAATGCTCTCTGTATTGTATGGTGGTCACAGGAATGCTCTCTGTAAGGTATGGCGGACACTAGGAGGCTCTTTATATTGTATGTGTGTATGTCTGTGTGTATATATATATATATATATATATATATATATATTCATTTCGTGCGATGGTGATAAGGGGGCACGATGGGATAAAGATGGCTCCATGGCACGGTGTGATAAAGAAGAAACTGTGATGGAGGGCACAGTGTGATGAAGGGGCAGTGTGATACAGATGGTACTGTTACATTTGTTTTAATTTGTTTCAGTGAGTTTTATTTCAATAACCAATTCATTTTTTATACAGCTAGCATGTGATAGCTGCATTTAAAGTACTTTGATCTATGGAGGCTTATTACATAAAGATCCTTACAAAGCCAGACCGAGAAGAATGGGGAGGGAGGTGGTTTCAGTGTGTTCTAGAACTTGTAAAGAGCTAGCTACGCCCCCCACAGTAGGTTGACCACGCCCACTCGACAATTGACACTCCCACTTAGATGGGGGGCGCCGCTTCCCTATCTCGCCCAGGGCACTAAAATGGCTAGTTACGGCACTGGCCTGGACCCTGGCCTGCCGGTGTAGTTGAAGGAGCCACCAGCTTGACATGGGCTCGCCCTTTTTGGCAGCTTTGGAAGGGGCCCCAAGAATTTGTTGTAGCGGGGCTCGAAATCATTCTTGGCAGTCCTGTTCACACCATTGCATTACATTTTTAGTATTTAAAATCACTTTAATTTCAAGTCATTGCTTTTTTAAAAATGACGAAATGTCTAATTAGTAATTTGTCAGCAGCAATGATTTGCAATGTGTGATGAAGAATAATAAGCAGTAATTCTTATACCCACACTTAAGTAGAAGACCCCTATGATTCAATATATATATATATATATATATATGTGTTTGTGAAATAACATTTTTTATCCCCCGATATTAAAATAACTTTGTATATTTTTAAAGTTTGATAATGCTCAGAGTGGTTTCAGCAACTTGAATTATTCAGTCTGATGAATTCTCATGCTAACTTGCAAATGGTACTTACAGCGTGCATAGTATTTTTCTTGTAAATGTGAATCTAAGGACAAAATATTAATAGACCTTCATTTTTGTGTGAGACATTATTAGAATTTACTAATGAGCAATCTGGAACGCTGCTTCCAATGTCTTCAGTATGAAATATATACTATTTGGTATCTTAATTTGACACTTTGGGCATTATATTTACAGCATTATATTAAAAAAGGTTATATATTAACATGGCAGAAGCACATTGCAGCAATTCTCTCTTTTTTCCTTGTTTTTAATATGATGACATTTTCATTTATGTACAGTCTTTCTGCCCTGTGTCTTTGATTAAAAGATTACAGCTCATCATCCAATCTACTTCTACTCTGGTTTCATACAAAGTACTTAGGTTATTTAATCCTATAACCTCATTAAAATCAAATTATTCAGTAGGACATTTGTGACCCATAGATCAAAACATGACTCAGCTACAAATGGAAGTGAAGTCCAACCTATAAATGCTCTATGCTGTTTTAGCAACATTATATATATTTATAAAGATATCATTTACAATGGTTTGTGCTCCCATAGTTTGAAGCAGAGAAACGGGATACCCATGTGACATGAAGCTTTTATAAAAGCCAATTACTACTTATTAGTTGCCAAATGCATTGGAACAGTTATAGCATCCTATGTCCAATATTTCTGTTAAGGTGCAACAAGTGTCTGGATTCTGGAAAAATAAGCATGCTACTATTAACATTATCCACTGGCAGAACCAGGACTATCCATATGTAGCTCCCAGATCATTGATGTGGTGGTGTGGGTTTGTTTCTGCAAGCACCTCTGTAACTTATCTCAAACATCCACCTGGGTACCAGCAAAGCTATCTCTTGTGCCTCAGGGTTGCCTCAGTGCTGTGGGTGGATGATAACAGGTAACAGGGTGTGGTGCAGACATGTGGTACACAGAATGTACTAGATAACACTGGCAGACTGGCCTCAGAGAAACTTGGCAGCTCAGGTTCCGCTGGGTGCTGTCTCTTTTTGCCTTGGGGCTGTCTCTCCGAACCTGTGTATTTGTGGTAATCCTGCTGTCTGTTTTTGCAAGTAAAATGTACACTCTGGGTGGTTCCTGTTACACTCACAGCTCCAGCAGACAATGTGACAGCAGGCCATGGACCCTATAATCTCTGGGAACGCCAATACACTAGTTTTGAGTAATAACACTGACTGCTGTGTGGGACTTCTGATAAGGAATGGTTTCTTAAATCATAGCTATATTCTGGAGGCTCTTTATGTCTTACAGCTTAGCCACACCCACAGCAAGACACTCTCCTGCAGCATCATTAATTCGCCATGCCTCTTGAGGCATCATGCGTTTATCCCATGCCCTCCAGTGGGCACTTGCCTATATGTTGCCAGGGGGGTATAGCCTTATGCTGTGGAGAAGGCAAAATACTCAGAAAACAGCAACATGTGGTAGCCTATGTTGCATGATATATGTTTTAAGTTGAAACAATCATTTAACGACAATTCATTGAATTAAAAGTGTTGTAAAGGATTAAGGACCTATTTAACAAGAGACTAATACTCCCAAAATAGTAAATTTAAGTATCCCCTCTATTTATAACTAGGGGATCGGATATATCTCCTGCAGTTCCACTGTTATTGTAAACAATAGCAGTCCCCATAGGGTTCATGATTTAACAAGCTCTGACAATCAAATATTTTCAGATCTTGTGCCCGATGGCTAACATCATCTGAAGATGGTGATAGTCATTAAAGCCTATGGGAGGAGCATTGCGGTAGAATGATCTTCAGACAACAGAAGAGATTGGAAATGGTCACGATATATCATGCCTTATCATTGTGATAAGGAATGAAAATAATGACCGTGCCAAAAAAACGGCAATTGTTAAATATGGGCTTCATGTAGAGTTGGACAAACAGAACTACGCTTCAGTCCACATGCAGACCAGGTCACACTTACTACTCATGTTTAGAGAGGCAGACTGACGCAGGGAAGGGGAGTGCAAGTATAGGCCGGGAACAGTAAGGGGCTGTTCTCGTAAATGTGACAGACTTGGACACAGCTGACTATACACCTGTTAGGAGGCATATCTCTTGTGGGTGCCCGACCTCTGGGGCAAAGTATACACTGATGATGAGTTTATAATTAATGTGATTTTGTCATGTTTTAACTTATATCATAATGAAATGGACTGTGTTATTGATAATGATGTGTAGAGACCAACATGCTTTCGCCAATGTTGACAAAAGGTCATTTAGAAGTTCTTGATTCCACCAGTTTTTGGTGTAGTTTTCTGTGTGAAGTCACAGTAAACGATTGCGTGTATGCTGTACCATATCTCTTCCTGAAAACAAAGGAAGTACAATTCATTTTTAATATATGCAAAATTACTAACAAATTAAAAGCGCATTGATTTTTTGTTAGGCTCCCATTATAAAAGTAATGCACAGTAACACATTAAAAACAGTCCATTATGCGACCTAATTTCTCAAATGTAGCACTAAAATTTGAAATGTGTGAAAGGTGTTACTGAAACTAATATAAACTATTTTAATGTATTTTTCTTACTCTAATAAATGCATGGAAAGCACTAATAAATGCATGGAAACACACTGAAAAATACTTGTAGGGTGCTATGCACCATCTCAATAACAAGCAAGCTCTTCAAAAGCTAGACATATTTACATACAACAGGACTGGAAAAACAGTGTAACAAATACTTATTTAATTGACAAATTGTTATAGAGTGGAAAATGACTTTCCTTATTCAAGTGTGTTACGTCCATATACTATCTATCACATCAACTGTATTTAAACTTTCATTATCAGTGCATAGATTCCAGAAAGAATTATGTTCTTAAAGTAACACGAGTGGCTGAAGTGGCAGCTCGGTGTGAGGGTCACGCAACAGGGTTAATGTCTAATTTTGCAACACACGACTGCATCACTTATTGGGTTACAGCGGCCTGTTTGTGTGGTTGGAAAATGGCGGGATGTACAGGCCAATAGGGATCATCCTCCAACTGCATTTATGAACATGGCCAGTAATGGTCCTAGTTTTATTACCAGACATTAAAGTTATATCACACTGTGATGTTTGGACAATTGCCCAGTATTAGCTTTGATAACGCAGTGATTATGGCTAGCATTACAGGTTGGGTACAATATCCCTACGCTTGGGATACTGACACCCACTATACTTACAAAAAAAACTGAAAAGTGAAATAACGACTTAGTTAAAATATACACTTAGCTTATCCATGACAGCGTAGATTACCGAAAGCACTGCTATGCGACTGCTGTTAAATTGGAAGATGCTGGATGCCGGCGCTTCATTCTGACATCATGTAAGTTAACGTCGTTCGGCGCACCGTAACCCTAATCCTAACTCCTAACCCTAACTCCTACCGCCTAACCCTAACATTAACATATCACTTTAAATGTAGATGTCGCTGTCTTTGGTCATGTCAGAATGAAGCGCCGTCGGGGTTAAGGTAAGTGTACATTTTAATTAGGTCATTTTCTCAGTCTTTGTTTTTTATTTTTTTTGTAGGTATAGTGGAAAGCTTTACATTGGTTGCTCTCACATGATCTGATTTAATAAATGTTTTATCAGGCAATTCCTGCGCAACTCTCTGTTTGTTGTCTAGGTATAGTGGATGTCAATATTCCAAGCATCGGGATACTGATTACCACCAAGCATTACATTTAATTTGCAAACAAATTGGAAGAACTTCAAAGCTTGTACTGTAAGCATTCTTCTGGGACTGCTTCTGCACCTGAAAAATGGCATGGCCATAGATTTATGGAGAACGGTAGCGAAAACACAATTTTATGACACATAAACAACATTCACCATTCACAAATTAACGAAGCGGTGGATATGCATACATGCCAACATTCCCAACTAGAAAATCAAAACAAATAAGGCAGCTTCCATGATTCACGTAAACCCTACCCAGAAATTGCCTAAATAACTGCTCAAGGAACAATACCTCCCAAAATACCTGCATTTGTATTCATGGAATTAAAATAGAGATTAGCAAATCAACAGCATTTCACCCAATATATTTCTCTTGTCATTTCACACTTCTTGGCAATATGCTTTATTTAACGATAGCATTAGCTAATGTATAAAGTTCTAAATTAGATTTCATGATTTAAACAATTAATTAATTTTACTTTAAAAGTACTGAATAAATCATACTTGTCTATCTTCATCAGTTTTAATACTTCCAATATCCCAATTGTGAACCTGTGATTTGTAAAGCACTGTGCATTTTACATTGAAAGTACAGAGATGTACTTAACAATATCCATGTATGAAATGTGTAGTGCCCTCCAGTTTAAATGATTGCTTAAAATCATAATAATAACAACCACATTAACTACAATACAATACTACAAAAAGAGAAACATCAAATAGACTCACAATCAAAATCCAAATAAAGATTATTCACTTCATGGACTAGTAGATGTAGAAAGAGAGGAAAAATGAACGGGACACCAAATAAGCGATTTTCTCTGATCCAAATTGACAAATTGCATTTTTAATCAGAGGGCCACAGTGTAAGATTGCCCTCATTTGAAGGGTTATAATAAAATATATCATTCCAAAAAAATGTAAAATTCATAGAATTTACTTCAGAAAAATAGGCAGCTATTTATAGTTATTCCACACCCAGGGCCGCCGAGAGGGGGGGGAGCGGGTACATTTTACCTGGGCTCGGCTTGCCAGGGGGCCCGGGCCGGGCCCTCGGTTCTAATTTGTAATTTTAATTTTTTATTTTTTTTATCTTGCTTTTTTTTTATGTATTTTTTTTTTTCTCCGCGGCGGGCGGGGGTCGGGTCGGTTCGTTGGTGGGGGGAACTGGAACAATAAAACAAAACAAGAAAAAAAAAATACTCACGTGAGTGCGGCGCCGCGTCCCTCCTCTCCTCTTCTCCATTCACACTGACTGTCGGGTGTGACGTCATCAAGTCACGCCCGTCAGTCAGTGAGGAGCGCCGGACAAGACACAGCTAGAAGAAAGAAGAGAAGACAGAAGAGAAGAAGAAAGAAGCTGACAGGAGGTAAGTAAAGAAACGGAGAGGCAAGGGGTGGAAAGGGACAGTGCTATAAAGAAGGGGGAGTAAAACAACAGGGGAGAGAGGCTGAGAATAAATAAAAAAGTAGAGAGAAACAATAAATAAAAAAGGGCAGAGAAACAGTAAATAAAAAAGGGGAGAGACACAATAAATAAAAAAGGAGAGAAACAATAAATAAAAAAGGAGAGAAACAATAAATAAAAAAGAGGAGAGAAACAACAAATAAAAAAGGAGAGAAACAATAAATAAAAAAGGAGAGAAACAATAAATAAAAAAGGGGAGAGAAACAGAATAGTTATAAAGGGGGAGAGAAAGAGAATAAATAAAAAGGGAGAGAAGCACAGAGTTAAAATAAAAAGGGGAGAGAAACAGGATAAATAAAAAAGGGGAGAGAAGCACAGAGTTAAAAAAAAAAAGGGGAGAGGCACATTTAATAATGGGGACTATTAATTTAAGATGGGGTGGTTTGGGGGCTATTGAATATGGGGGTGAGTTTAGGGAGAATGAGGTCTATTTATTAAATGTGACTATGAATTTATTAATGACAGTGATGGTTGCGGGAAATAGGTATTGCTAGGCTGTTTGCAGGAAGGGAAATAGGTTTATTTAATAAATGTGAATAATATTATTTTAATGTTGGGGCTGGAGGAAGGCCTAATTATTAATCGTGGGTGCTATTGATTTAACGCTGCGTCTGGCTGTAATTTTCTAAATGTAGCCATTTTTCCCCCCAAATAGGTCCTTCAACATTCCATGATGCAGACAAAGCCACAACTAAAGAAACCAGCAGCTACAGGTGGTGAAATGGAGAAGAACAGGTAGGAGAGAGCAGCAGAGTGTGTGAAATGTTGTGATTCTAGTAGGGACAATGGGAATTTTTGGTGAGTGTCGTGCCCAATGTAAGCATGCAGGCCAAGACTGAACTCTTTGTGTACACACTGCATTCTTTGTATACTACACTGTGGTGGTAGATGTCTTAAAAGTCAGGAGTGCTGGGACATATGTGACGTTCTGGTGAATTCAGGACCTAGTGATTTTGATGTGCTAGCCACGCCCCAACGGCGCATTGCCACGCCCCAAATGTATGACCACACACCCCCAAAAAATTGCACCGTTGTTAGGCTAGCCACGCCCCAACGACGCATTGCCACGCCCCTGAATGTATGACCACACCCCTGATTTTTTTTGGGGGGGCTTACTTGACTATGAGGGGGGCCCCATGAATTTGTTGTACCCGGGCCCTGAATTCCTCTTGGCAGCCCTGTCCACACCTCTCAACATTGTGCACCAGAGGGAGCATGCAATGTCCCAAACCTGTCACACATTTGTCCCCCTTCCTCACCTTAGTAACACAGCCCCCTCTCACATCTGTAACACATTTAACCCCCTCACCTGTAGCACATATCTGCCTTTAGCCAACCACTCCAGCATATTTCCCCACCCCCAGTCCTAATCCAACTGTCTGAATTATTACCATCAATCTTCTTACCTATCCTGAGGTGAGGACAAAGTGGGTCCCAGGCAGCGGCAGCGAAACGTAATCTCACAAGATTAAACCAGTGACAGCCTGGCAGTAAATCAGAGTCCAGCAGGATACTGACCAAATTGTCACAGTCCTCATCCTCACATAGAGTCATCTTAACGCATGGGCACGCTGGGCAGTTGCCCGGGGCCCCACAAGCATAGGGGCACCATAGGCTTGCCAACTTATTCAGAACCTTCAAACCCTCTTTATTAAAAGGTTTTGGTGGACTAATCATCTCAGTGTCAGCTGCTATCTGTACATGCGATCTTGCTGTTGCAAATACATATCTTGACCTTGGCGAAAACAACGTACACGTGCTAATAGTACATAAATATAGCAAAATCAACACACATAATTTTTTTGAAGCTGTAAAGCTATAATAAAGTTCTTCTAATATTTTAACAGTATGTCAGTTGCCTCTCATTGCTATCTGCTAAACGTAAATATTGAAAAAAATGGAACAGAGTGGAATGAAGTTTGAATGCTATGATGCAACAGTGACTTTGTTTCGATTTTCTTTTCTTTTTAATGTTTAAACACTGATTTTGTTGGAGTTACCAATAAATATAAGCTTAATTCTATCAGTAATGTACATTTTTACTTTTGTAAGTGGTTGTGTAGGTAGGGCCCCAGTGCACTGCTTTGGGCGGGGACCTATAATGCTGTAAAGATGGCCCTTCCCTTACAGACCTGGTGCAATAAGGGACAGGACAGATACAGGAGGACTCTGGACTCTAGTATTTCTGTCTTGGTGACCTGGATTCCCTTGCTTCTTGTGGGCTGCAAATAATGATCTTGCAGCCTCATGTTGTGTATTTTTTATTTAAAGGGCCTTTCCCACCTGCTAATCAATGTATTTTAAACAGTTGGATTTGCATTTAGAGTCATGGCAAACCAATCACAGGCCACCTCCACCTTCTTTTAAATTTCCTACGGCCCGATTGTTGTCAATGTACTAAACCTTTAAAGAGAATTATTGGCATGTGCAGTACTTAATAAATTACATAATAAAATAATAAATAATAATAATAATATATAATCCCTCTTACACTTTCTCAAGCAAATTTAATCCCTCAAGCTTAAATGGCTAAATCACCTACTCAAAGAAGATCTACTACTGCCATGTTCTGACAGAAAGGTGAATCAGTCAGACACTTGCTTTGTCATATGGGCACATACTGCATTGTTCTGTCTGTTAGGAACAATTTCTCTCTTCCAAGGAAAATGTTCTGCAAGTGACTCACAAAATAATCCATTTTATGAAAGAATAATATACCTTTCTAAGAACATTGTTTGTGAAAGTGTTCATTCAATGAATAGGCTACCAAAACAAAATATTTAAGATATAATTATTATTATTATTTTTATTGTTTATTTGAGGCACCACAAAGGGTCCGCAGCAGCGTACATAGACCGTGGGACAACAGTACAGGGTAACAGTACTCGGCATTCAGGCATAACAGACTGCAATAAGTACAAAAAGTACAACAATGCCAAACTAAGCAGAGAACAGGTGCAAAAACAAAGAGGTAAGAGGGACTACCAGTCAGGGCCGGATTAAGGGAATGGAGGCCCCTGGGCTAAGGGGGCCTCCATTCCCCCGTGAGGCCCCCCCGTGATCTGAACCGCCCCCAAAGCACTAACCTCCTCCAGGCATTGCAGTCCTTCCCCGGCGCTCTGTATGCTCTTTACTGAGGAGATCTCATGAGAGTGAGACTCACGAGATCTCCTCAGTAAGGAAACTACAGCGCGCCGGGGAAGGACCGCAGTGAAAGTGCTGCTGAGCACTTAAAAAGGCCCCCTGGATGCCCGAGGCCCCTGGGCTGTAGCCCAGTTAGCCCTATGGTTAATCCGGCCCTGCTACCAGTGCACAGAGAGAGTGGGACGGGGGGGAGAGAGGTGGGGAGTGAAGAAAGGAGGCTGAGCCTGAGCCCACAAGGACACCACTAGCAGGATCGGACAATGAAGGAGATGCAGAGGCTAGGGAGAAGAGGAGAGAGAGCTGCAGGAGTTGAGTGACAAAAAGGTGAAAAGAGAGGGGAGCTAGGGCAGAGGTAAACAGGATGAAGAGGACATGATGATGGAGGGCCCTGCTAAAAGAGCTTACAATCTAAGGCATAATGCCTATTTTCTCCAACTATGACAAAATAGGGTAGGGTATTGCACTGTAAAACATATTATCTTATGCTTTAGCAGCATTTCTGTGATTCAGTATATAGTTATGTCAGTTAATTACTTTGAATGCTGAAAAGTAGACTTTAAAAAAAAAAATTAAAAAAAAAAATGATAAAACCCCTCAAGATATTGCTCAATGCAATGATAGTTGGAGTCAACTGGGTCATAAACACTGCTGCAAAATGTTTAGAGAATGCAGTTAGATACAGCTGTTATATAGAAAAACATAATGCATCATAAAAAATAACAGCATAAAAACATAACAGCCGTATTATACAAAAGCAATAATGTATGCGATATAATGAGATCATGCTTAAGGTGTTCAAATGAATTAGGTCCCAAGAGTCATGTTTTATGTGTTGGGGTATCGGGGTTCACCGATACTTCTATCAAGCACCTTCAATGTCAGTCAGATCTTTCTTTGTTTTCAGTCGACTGGTGAACAGAAAATACTCAACACCTGTATGATATAATGCTGAGCAGCTTTATTCTGTTCCAATTTGAGACCACTTCAGCGCTTATTTTTATACATGTAAGTCTAGTTGTATAGATTCTGAACAACCAATTATAAGACAGTAAAATAATGAGAGAAAATCAATTAACAATATATATAGTTCAGTTTTACATCAAAGATCAAACAACTCTTTCTTCTTTGTGTGTTATCTCTTTCCAGGCTTTTCGCCAATATCCTTGTGCTGCCCCCATCTTTGAGTCCTTGGGTTTTATCTTATCAAGAACGTTGCTACATGTTCTTGGAATCTTTCGTTGATGGGAACTTGGCGCTGCGTGGCCAACCTTGAATAATCTGTCTTTTTAAACTGAAAATAATATCTGCTTAATTTCTCTTAAAGTCATAGCATAACATATTAGCATCTAAAGCTTAGCACATGATAGATATTAAATCAATAATCATACAATTCCACTCTAACATTCCCCTCTTTGATTAAATATCAACTATTAACCTCTACCTATCAGTCATGGCGATACTCAGCAGAAGACAGTTAGTACCTACATTTAAACATATGGTATCATAAGGACCCCATATGATTAGAACAAGAATTCATTAAGCACATCTCTGGTACTTTATCACCATAACTTTTCTTTCCCTACTTAATGTTTTATCTCGTTGCATAGAGGGGAATACTTTGCTGATATCTATTCAAAAACTTTCTTGTATTACATTTTAAGTAGCAGTTCCATATAATCATTATAGTTAGTACAAGAAGAATTAGTATCAATGGATGAATCAAGATATTCATTGCTTTCTATATGGAATAAGATTCTTTAACAAATATGTCCCACTAATGAATAGGACATCAATTTTCATTCTGGTTTCTCGATGGTCACTGTCAATCTCTTGTTGCAGACTGTGCAGGTTTTTGGTTTGATTGTTGACCATTGTTCATAATGTTCACTGTTTGTCTCAGACATTAAACTTGTAGAAATTTCTGTGATCATTACTGGTTCTGGAAGCTCATTATTTTTCCTGCAGGAACAACAATCAAGTGTCAGTAATTTCTTAATCAGCCATACAACAATTTTCTCTACCACATATACAATGAGCTGGATTGCCAAACCCTTTGCTACTAATGGCAATATTCCCAATATTCAAAATGACAACTTTGCCAATGAGGTTATGTATTCACAAAGGCATTTTCAAAGTTTATTCTCCTATGAGTGCAAATTGTTGAGCACTCCTTCCCCTTCTGTTTCTCACAGTGACATAGGCAATTTGTCACTTATCTGTCTGTTTCATACTGGGTTAGGGAGGCCTTGACCCCTACTTCAGGCAGAAATATTCTGGTAAGACATATCAATACCATAAGACAGTCATTTCTATTTATCAGAACAAGACTCCCCTGATTTGAAGACTTTCCAGGTGTCTTTTTCCTGTACTTTCACTGCCATGGTAGTCATCAACAGGACTTGATAAGGACCCTTATATCTGGGTTCAAGACGTCTCCTGATGTGCTTTCTTATGACCACCCAGTCACCAGATAGCAGTTTATGGGTACCTGTATCAAAATTAGGGTCTGGAATGAAGGAGAACATTTGACCATGTATTTCAGTTAGTTGTTTCTGTAATAAAGCAACATAGTTCAACAAATCACCACGTACATGCTGTAGTTGCTATGGAAAATAACAGCCTGTTCTGTGTGCTGTGCCAAACAGTATCTCATTTGGTGCTAAACCTGTGTCTCTTCATAAGTGTAGTTCTAATGTTAAACAGAACTATTGGTAAATATTCTAACCAAGTCTTTTTGGTTTCTTGCATCATTTTCTGTAGTTTTAATATAATGTCACTATTAAGCCTTTCTACCCTCCCACCTGCTGGTGGCCTATAAGGAGTGTGAAAAGCTTGTGATACTCCCAAGTTCTTCATTACATGCTTCATTATCTCTTCTGTAAAGGTTGTACCTCTATCTGATTCAATAACTTCAGGTATGCCATATCTATAGATGACTTCTGAGATTAATTTCTTTGCTGTATTTTTAGCAGTAGCTTTTCCTTCTAACACATACTCGTAGGTACCACATTTAGGAAGTTGTATATAGTCGATCTGAAGTCTCTGAAAGGGATAGAAAGCCTTTGGGGTCTTTACTCTTTGCCCTAAATTGTGTATTCCACATATCCAGCAAGCTGCCACACAGTTTGTGTCCGCACAGTTAAATCCAGGGGCAATCCAATTTTTCCATACCCTATTAGTCATTGCCTCTTTGGAATGATGTACTTGTCCATGTGCAATCTGAGTCATTACTGGGTATAAGGCTCTTGGTAGGCACCATTTATTTTCTTTTGACCATATTCCTTGCTCATCAAGCTGTGCACCTTCTTTTTCCCACTTATTCTTTTCTTCCTTTGTTGCTTGTTTCTGAAAGTCTTTAAGGCTTTGTAGGTCTGGGAATTGAAATTTGTCTGTGTCACCTTCTGTTGAGTCTACAAGAAATGTAGTATTCTTTGGTTGGAGGGCTGCCTTTTTTTGCTGCTTGATCTGCAAAGTTATTTCCTCTTGCTTCTGGAGTTTGTTCTCTAGTGTGAGCTTGAACCTTTATAATTCCCACTTGTTTAGGGAGTTCCAATGCTCTAAACAGTTCATTAATCAAGTTTGCATGTTTGATGGATTTTCCATTTGATTCTTGGAAATCTCTGCTTTTCCAAATGGGACCGAAGTCATGCGCCACTCCCCAGGCATAACGTGAATCTGTATATACATTGGCTTTTTGTCCTTCTGCATATACACCAGCTTTAGTTAGAGCTATCAATTCTGCTTCTTGTGCTGATGCTCCATTAGACAGTGTTCCTGAGTCAAGCACCTCTTCCTCAGTTGTGATGGCATAACCTGTATATGGAACTCCATCCACATAGTATCTAGATCCATCTACATAAAGAGTTAGGGTTGCATCTGAGAGTGGTGTGTCAGTAACATTATGCAAAGCTCAAGTTTCTAATTTCATAAGTTCCAAACAATCATGTGAAAATTTTTGTGTGTGTATTTCTTCAGTTTCTTCTTCAGACACTTCACTCAGGTCCTCATATCCCCTGTCTGATGATTCATCTTCTTTGCGACTCCCCTTACTCCTCTCTTCTGAATCATCAATGGGGAGCAGGGTTACTGGATTGAGGACTGTGCAATTGGTAATTGTTACATGTGAGGCGCTGAGCAAGGCTACCTGATATTTAGTTAGTCTAGCTGCAGACAAATGTCTTGTTTTTGCTTGATTAAGAATTTCTGTGACTGCATGTGGAACTTGAATAATAAGTGCATGGTCCAATACCATATCTGCTACCTTTTCTTTCAGTATTGCTGCTGCTACTGCTTGTATACATGATGGAGAACCTCTTATAACTGGATCGAGTTGTGCAGAATAATAGGCCAGTGGCCTTTGCTTCATTCCATGTTTCTGTGTGAGGACTCCAAGAGCATGTCCTGACTGCTCATGGCAGAACAATGTGAAAGGCTTCAGATAGTCTGGTAGTCCAAGTGCTGGTGCAGTAGAGATAGCATGTTTCAGGGCTTGCACTGCATTCTCTATTTCAGTTATATTGAGTGGTTCTGTTCCCTGTTGTTTCCTCAAGCATTCATACAGTGGTTGCATAAGAATTGAAGCTGAGGGAATCCACTCTCTGCAATATCCGAGGAGTCCCAAAAAGGCTCTGATTTCTTTGACTGTTTTTGGTGTCTTCATGTCTCGTATAACTTTAACTCTTTCAGTTGTAAGATGTCTGGTTCCTGCAGAGATACAATGTGCTAAGAATATTACTTTTTCCTGTACTAGTTGCAACTTGCTTTGTGATATTCTGCAGTCTTGTTCGGCCAGAAAACAAAGTAATGACAGTGTTTCTGCTTTGCATTCTTCTTCAGCTTCCGCAGCCACCATGAGATCATCTACATATTGAATAAGTTGAGTAGTTGGATTGATAGGCCTCCATCCTTGGAGAATTAGTGCCATTGCTTCTGAAAATTCTGATAGGCTTGTGGCTCCTCCTTGAGAGAGTCTTGTCCAACAATATTGGTTTCCATCATGGGTGAAGGCTAGAAGGAGTTGACTATCTTCTGTGATTGGGACTGAGAAGAAAGCATTTGCCAAGTCAATTACTGAAAACCATTTTGCATTTGGCGGTATCTGATTAAGCAAAGTGTGGGGGTTGGGTACAATGGGAGTGTTGATCAGAAGTCTTTTGTTGACCTCTCTTAGGTCATAAACCATCCAGTATTGCACCCCCTTGTCCAACATCTTGTTTCTTTACTGGGAATAGGGTTGTAGAATAAGGAGAGCGACATTTTCTTAACACCCCTATTTGTAGATATTCTTGTATTTGTTCTGATATCGCTTTGGTTTGAGCTGCAGCAAGTGGGTACTGTTTAATTGAGACAGGATGTGTTCCTGGCTTTAGTGTCAGTTTTACAGGATTTACTTTAAGTGTGCCCACATCGTGTTTTCCTTTGGACCATAACTTGTCTGGTACTATGTTCAGCCAATCTGGTAGATTAACAGTCTTATCCTTGTGACATGTGCTCATCTGCTCCAGCATGTAGATTGCTGCTGTAAGCTCTTCTTGGACTGGAGATGGGAGTTGACTTGTGAGTTTTACTCCAGTTGGGGTGTATTTGATACTGACTTGTATCTTTGAAAGTACATCTGCTCCCAACAGATTATAGGGACAAGATGAGGAACTGAGAAATTGTATTGGTACTTCAATTGTCTCTTCACCTACTAAAAGTGTAACTGGTTTACTTTCTGTTAGTTTTACTTCTTTTCCTGCTAGGCCTGTAGCAGGTAAATAAATTTCTGTTAATAGTTGTTGAGGTACCTCCTGTTTTCTTAATACAGTGTGGCTTGCTCCAGTATCAATTAGACACTCACGTTCTTGACCATTGGGTAATATGATATTCATTAGGCCTTTAGTTAAGTCATCTTTCAGAGTTTGGTTATATGTGAGCCGGAGGTACGTTGGAGTGCCAATTTCCTATGCCAGTTGTTGGTCTGTAGCTTGTTGATTTCTTCTTTCCAGCCATTTCTTATGCTTAATGCAATCTCTTTTCATGTGGCCTCTTTATTTGCAAAAGAAACAAACTCCTTGTTTTTTCATTTCTGCCAGAGTCATATTTCCTTTTTCCTTTATTTATTGCTCAGGTGCACCTCTTGTGTCTGTACGAACCTTCCAGTCTTGATTTTCTTGGACCACATGAACGGTTTGGGACTTGTCTTTGACTTTCCTCTGCTTCTCCTTTTCCCGGTCTTCTATACCTTCTAGGACTTGGAGCATGGATTGCATTTCCATTGTTACTACTTCTGGTCTTATAAGGAACAATTGTTGACGATATGTTTCAGAAAGGCCATTGAGGAATCTGGTCTTAAACAGTCTGCGATGTTGGGCATTATCTTGAGTGAAGCCTTCAACTTTGTGTGCTTGAGTAGCTCTGTCACAATCTGGCAAAGCCAGTGCTGGTGCTGAAGTTGCTTTAGCTTAAAATTGGTTAAACATTTGGTTTTGCTCAGTGGAGAGTGTAAATGTCTTACTATCACCCAGAATTACTAATGCAAAAACACAGATAATAGCTCATAAAGTCTTAAATCTTTTTCATTTCCGTACAAATATTGAATTCCCATCAATGCATTACTATACCCACGATACAAAGAAGGACTTGCAGTATACTACTATTATAGCACAGTAAATAATTGCAGTGAATGCGTTTACAACACTGATTGACTCAAAATTCTTATGAGGATAAAAATAAAAACCTTTTGCTTTCTGCACATACAGAAAAACCATCTGGTTCATGCATTTGCTATGCGAATAGCACATAAACTCTAATATCTCTTTCCAAAACAAGGTAATCATTACTCAGCAGAGTCTACGGTTTTTAAATTCTTGATTAGTTTCTACTTATGTTTGTTGTAGCTGTGGATCAAAACATTGCAAACTTCTATTCATTGGAAGTTGGATAAATTCAATCTGGATTGAAAGGGTGCTTTGTAGCTGGAGAGCTTCTGTGAAGAAAAAAACTTTTGCATAGAGATTAACATTTATTCACTAGGAATTACAGTAACTGTTATTAATTCACATTGAACTGCTGCTAATACGACACTTGTTTAAAAGTTTCTCTTTGTAGCTTAACTGTGACGCTATGCGTTCCATGCAATGAAAAACTGATTTCCTCAAAGGGGCAGTCCCTAATCTCACAAACAGGGAATGTCAAAGTGACGAGACCTGGGCGAGTGTTCAAAGCCACTCCTTTCTCATCATCTCTTTGTAAACCAAATATTCACACATATTTCCAGATTCTGTGATTTCCATGTTTAAAGTACAAATATTTATTCACAATTCTCGCTCACAGACGACATTTTATCTCGTAACATTTCTTTATGGGCATAACAAACCCTCCTTATTTCTGAGAACATTCATCAGCACCATTTTCACACAGATAAAAACAGCTTGTAATATATATCTTCATGTAAAGGCTCATTCCCACAATTCTCAACTTCATTAAAGAGAAAGCTATTTTTCTCAAATTTCAGAAACAAAATTATTTTGTTCAAATACAGAAACGGCTTGTTGGACCCCAGCCAACTTGTCCGTCCACTGAATCGTGTAATGACGGACCAAAACATTTAAACACTTGTTATGCATCTCTTTAAAAGCTTAGAATTAAGCAGGCAGGCATTATATTATTTACAAAAATGTACAACTTCTTTAACCTTGAAACATGTCTCTTATAAAAAAAAAAACAAAAAAAAAAAACAGACAAGACAGACAAACACAGATCTCCCTCACACGAAGTAAGACGGAGACAAAACTCACATACAGAGAAAGAAAAATCAGCTGATACCTTCCAGCCTACTGCTGTGGAACTACAAGTCCCAGCATTAGACTAAATACAAGTTAGCCTCAACATGTCATTATCACTCAGCACTCCGGACATATTTTATCAGCATTACATACATTGTCAGATAACAAAAAACAGAGTGCTTCTTATCTCAACACACTGAAATCTTTTACAAAGAATAAGGGAGGGGCACATCTCACTCATTCAGCTGCGCAAGATCAAACATACATTTAGCATATCCACACATTGACCTGATCTTCATAGCCAAGCCTTTTTATCCATTCTTTATTATTCAAATAAAACCATTTCTGTAAGTCTAATGTCCCTTCTGGGGGAAATCCTGCTCTCTTGAGTACTTTATGAATTCTTTTAAGAGCTTTACTACCTTCTCTCTTTTTCATTATATCCATAGGCTTGCCTATAGTAGGCATCTTACTGTTCTGTGCCCCCATTTACTGGGTTACTGGTCACAGTACTGTCAGTATCTGGGATACAATGTCTTATAAGTGGGATAAGGCAATACAATTTTCCCCTTTGTACAGACTATAAGTATCTTTAATCCTTTACCTCCTAGTCTGCCCTAGGAACACCAGATGTAAGGTTTATTGGCTGTAGATTAAAAGGCTGGCATTTATGGCTGATCCGATTCTTCCCCTCAAATCAGTGTATGGGCATATAGGTTTATAATCTGGTAACATATGATTTTGTGGCCAGTATGTAGTATTTCTTCATTCAAATGCACCCTAACGTAAAATATAGTTCTTTTTCATTACTTACAAAACCGTAATATGCATTTGTAGTTGTAACACCCTTTAGTCTAGGTCCCTTGCAACCTGAATATTTTCTCAGAACAATGCAGCAGGTACAATTCTTACATTCAACTCTCTTATTATCTTCTAACTCAAATTGTCTACATCCATCATAATCTACAGTATCCATACATTTATCATTTCATTATCCTTTCCTCTGACTGAACATTGGGTTCATGAAATACCCTCTAATCACCTCAACTGACTTTCCTTAGATATACAAAGAAATACTGAACAGAGTAAGATGGTAGAAATCTACACTTTGTCTTACTCACCGGATTTAGTTCAGCAGTTCTCTGGACATCAATGGAGTGTGGCGTCAGGTGTGGAGATATTGGAGCATCCCGGACGAGCCCCCAGAAATGTTGGGGTATCGGGGTTCACCGATACTTCTATCAAGCACCTTCAATGTCAGTCAGATCTTTCTTTGTTTTCAGTCGACTGGTGAACAGAAAATACTCAACACCTGTATGATATAATGCTGAGCAGCTTTATTCTGTTCCAATTTGAGACCACTTCAGCGCTTATTTTTATACATGTAAGTCTAGTTGTATAGATTCTGAACAACCAATTATAAGACAGTAAAATAATGAGAGAAAATCAATTAACAATATATATAGTTCAGTTTTACATCAAAGATCAAACAACTCTTTCTTCTTTGTGTGTTATCTCTTTCCAGGCTTTTCGCCAATATCCTTGTGCTGCCCCCATCTTTGAGTCCTTGGGTTTTATCTTATCAAGAACGTTGCTACATGTTCTTGGAATCTTTCGTTGATGGGAACTTGGCGCTGCGTGGCCAACCTTGAATAATCTGTCTTTTTAAACTGAAAATAATATCTGCTTAATTTCTCTTAAAGTCATAGCATAACATATTAGCATCTAAAGCTTAGCACATGATAGATATTAAATCAATAATCATACAATTCCACTCTAACATATGTGATTCATATTAATGTTTTTATTAATTCATACTTTCACAAATTCTTCTATTTAAGCGTATACAATTATATTGAAAGATAAAAATCTGTCTTTTGGGCCAAATTACTTAAGTATCTGTAATACTATATGCAGTGCAGTGATGGAAATTCATGGCTATTTATTGTCAATTTACCAGTCTGCAAAAGATAAACACAAAATACTTAGCAGTGTAAAATTGTATTAGATAAACATGGATCTATTTATTAAGTATCTCTTTAACCCTGATTATGTGCAGGAAGTTTATGCTAGGAAAGGATTGTGGTGTATCTGTATTCTTCTCTAGCACATTAATTGATTACTTATGGTCACATGCTCTATAAAGGTCACTTATAAACTTCAAAAAATGTGCGACAGCATGCCTTCTGTATTTTATATACGTGCGCCTAATAGTCAGCTAATGACATTTCAAGGTGCACGCCACGTCCCGGTGTTTGCAACCACCCCCACAAAAGGAGGTTGCACCAACATTTACAGCTTTGTGGATCCTCTGAAAAATGTGCATGGCAGGATCTGAAAAAATATCACTAAGGTTTCTGAATGGAATTACGGAGCACCAGCCTGGGCACCGTCAGATGCGGACTCTGTCGACACACTCTTCACTTTGTCTCCCCATCCGACTCATTAGTTCAAACTTCATCTCTTATTAGCTTACAGCTTCCCTATGTCACACATCGGGACCTTAGCAGCACTTAGCTCACCCGCCGCTGTCATATCACAGCTACCTGGGTACCTTATGGTCGTCTGCAGCATTCCCGTCCTCTACACCTCCGTTTGTAAACAAACACATAGGGCTAGATTTACTAAGCTGCGGGTTTGAAAAAGTGGGGATGTTGCCTATAGCAACCAATCAGATTCTAGATGTCATTTTGTAGAAGGTACTAAATAAATGAAAGCTAGAATCTGATTGGTTGCTATAGGCAACATCCCCACTTTTTCAAACCCGCAGCTTAGTAAATCTAGCCCATAGTGTTTGTTCTGCTGCATGGGCATGGCCATCTTGGATGCAGTCAGGTGATGTTTCCAGACCAACCAGATTCAATAGCTGTAACCACATGACCTGTACAGCCAATAGTTGTTTGTGACACACTATTTAAATCTGCTGCTGTGATCTGTTCATTGCCAGAACAACACACTTCTCTCCAGAGGATAGTTCTTGGCTCCAGTGTTTCAGCCAGCATTTCCAAGTGCTCTGTTCCTGCCAGCATTATCAAGTGCTCTGTTCCTGCCAGCATTACCAAGTGCTCTGTTCCTGCCAGCAATACCAAGTGCTCTGTTCCTATCAGCATTTCCAGACTGCTCATTCCCCTGCTATATTCTACATTCAGCAAGAACATGAGCAGGAAGATCAGGCTGCTAGGTTCTGTTTCAGTCCTGCTCCAGCTAGTCCCAAGGGTCCCGAATCGGATCAAGAAATACAGACGACCGTGACACCCTAATGTAACATTTCAAGATACTCCATACTTGGAATGTTGAGGTTTTAGAAACTTACCCCAACTTGTCCAGTCAGTTTGTTCTTCTCAGGAATGTTTATTATGGGGTAAATGTATCAAGCGGAGAGTTTTCCGGCGGGTTTGAAAAACCAATCAGATTCTAGTTATCATTTATTTAGTACATTCTACAAAATGATAGCTAGAATCTGATTGGTTGTTATAGGCAACTTCTCTACTTTTCAAACCCGCTGGAAACCTCTCAGTTTGATACATTTACCCCTATGTGAACATATATATTAGGAGTTGCTAAAATGGCGCTAAATGACTGTGATTAGAGCTCCTATTATGAGGCACAACGTTTTCCTCCAACTTTTACAAATGCAAAAAGGAAAAATGTACAGCGCAGCCTGAGTACAGTTTAACAACCAAAATAGTATTAATATTTAGTTTAAAAAACAAGATTGTATTTGCTTATATGATAAATATTATTATACACCACTAAAAATAATCATGAACCATTAAATATATTGACAAACCTTAAAAACCTTTAATACAATTTTTAGCACGCATAGATGGAAAATATTAGAAACAGTTGTACTGCTGTAAATGATCTCTGTATTGAAATAAGATGTCACCACCAATTAGCGATTCTCTCTTGCTGCTGCCAGGTTATACAGCGGTTAAGCCAACAAGTGTATTTGTAATCTTATGATGTTGTATTGAGTGACTATCTTTTGTAATACAAGTGCAATCTCTGTCCCACAGATTCTCCAAAAAACAAATAACTGATAGCTAAAATGTATCCAAGAGGTACAGTAAATTGTCTGTAATTCCTTACACATTTTGTTATTACATAGGGAAAACACATAAAAAACAGTTCATAATTTTTGGTGGAAAAATGGGACTGTCCTTGAAAACCAGGGACACATGGGAGCTTTATCCTTGGTGACATATGGGAGAGGCAATTCAATGAAATGGCCTTCAGACTACTGTTAGTGGCCCTAAACCAGTGATGGCTAACCTGTGACACACCAGGTGTTGTGAAACTACAAGCCCCAGCATGCTTTGCCAGTAGATAACTAGCTGATAGCTGGCAGGGCATGCTGGGACTTGTAGTTTCACAGGTTAGCCATCACTGCCCTAAACTATAATAAACTAACAACCTTTCTGGCATCAATCGCTACTTGTGTGGTTAGAGGGGGTGTAATCTACCAGCCTTTGGGCCAGTATTGGGACCTTTCGATCACTTTCTTTGGTGCTGTATGGGGGAGGTGCTGGTAGCCCTAACCTTACTGCTTTGGGGAAAAGTTGTAAACATATAACCTTTAGACTAGCGCACGCAGCTCTAGCAAGGAGCTTCTGATTGGCTGCTAGCGAATTCACCACTGAAGCTGATAGGTGCTTTCTTTACTGATCTTGCATATATTACAGGATTTTGTGGACATATTTTAAAAATATATTTTTTTTTGTTGCAAGAATGAGTATTATATCAAGCCCAATTGCAAATGTGTTTTTCACTATCAGAACGTTTTGTGTGCTTATGACCTGGTTGTGTGTCTGTGCATGTGGGTGTACATATGTCTGACATAAATCTGGCGCATATGATATAAGTGTAGAGCTGGAAGCATCTTGAGATGTCTATGACAACAGAGGCGTAAATATGCTATTTGATGCTTCTTTTTTTTAGCATAAATTACATGTGTCCAATTCAGCATTAGGAACTAGTGGGAGAAAATAATTGTCCTTGTTGTCTTAGTTCTATTTTCTGTATAGAAATGTGTTCATTAGCTTAAGTACATTTAAATTAAAGAAAATTTTTAGTAACATAGAAAATTGACTTCTCAGCAAATTAAAGGCAAGTAAGTACAGAACAACACTTAGGTCCCCAACGTTTCAGGTAATAATCCATTTTGGAGAAATACAATAAATATAAATACATTTTATAATACCAATACAAATTGCAATATGCTCCCAACCAGCCTAGAGACACAAGTAATTGAAAAATATGGTTAGATGAATTTCAATTAAATTAGAAGTTCTGTTTGTATCATAAATTGTGATTCTGAAAAAAGGTCCAATGATCAGGTGCCATCATGTATATTAAAACTTAAAGCACATGTATCTAAAAAGAATTAGAATTTAAACATCCTTCACTGAATATATACTTTTACAGCAAGAAAATGCACATGTATTACTGTCCCGAAAATTTTGATTCTTGCAGTAGTGGCCTTACTTTGCCTCTTTAGAAGCTTTTGATTGGATACCATAAGTACATAGTCACCCAGCTGAACATGTCACATCTCATTCCTTCTGTCTTTGTATTAGCCTGTGCCTTGTGTATCCCTGTTTCATTGTTTAACATCTCTATACCTTGAAAAAAATAATAAAGAAGGGAAAAGGTGCCTATGGTGTAGCATTAAGGCTATTAAAGTCCCAAAAGCCAAAGTGTGTGCATATGCGTACCAGATATATACTTGAAAATATGCTCATCAATACACAAAGCTTGGGTGCTTCACCGTAGTCATGTAGATCCACTGCAATCTTGTATACTCATCAAAAATACGAAGTAATGTGCTTATCTGTAAAGTTTCTTTATACAGTTGGAACTCTACCTTGTACAATTCGCTCCATCAATATTTAGAAGTGGTTTAAAACCACAGCTAGCAGCCAGCTGACATCCATCTAGAAATTAATCCAGGGGAAAACATCTGACTTGAAGAGCTGACTACAGAGGGCATATAATTTTTTTTTGTGTGGCCTCAGTGAACTCTGATGATGGGAGAACTGCATTAACAGACAACGGGTGGGTAAATAGAGATGCTGGAAAAGCGGTGTGAAGAGAAGCTAAGCCAACACTTGGGTTGACTATTGTAGCAGTAAGTAAAGTGAATCAATCTGGGTGGCCTTGGCTTTAGATTCCATAGTGGACAATAAAGACATATCATTTTATGTAAGTAGCAGAAGATTCTTACCTGCAAGCTAGCGATCCAAATGTTGCAATAAAATTCCCTCTTCCATCAAAACCAAGAAGTCTGAAAAGAGGAAACACAAAACACATCTTCTACTGTAACAATCGTAAACAAATCAAAATAACATTCTTTTAGTAGTACTGAATGATCTATAATAATAATAATAATATATGAAGAAGGCCTGCCACCAAGCGGTATCATTTTTTACCTCTACAGTTAAGGTATTATTGGTCTCTTACAGGTTGTTCTTATACTTCAACTCTTCTAAGCTACATAGAAACTGTAATAAGGACAGAGGGGTTTAGTAGAATACATTTCTATGCAGTACACCTGCAGTAATAAAAGTCTTGTAGTTTATGTTGGTAAATAATGTGATATCATAATTTTAAAGCCATAGGGCCTGATGCATTAAGGAAAGTTAAGCAAAAGTAAGCAAGTAAAGCAAAACCATGTTGCATTAGAGGGGGAGGTAAATTTAAAATTAGATTTATATTTGGGGAGGGCATGTCCTAGCTCAACTTTAAATTTCAGTGTACAAATAAGCTATCAAGTATTTATGTGTTACATGAAAAACAGACAGTATTTAACTTATGTGCAAGATAATAAACTCATTGCAGCCCTTGCATTGCAACATGAACAATTTAAGTAAGAAAACTTACTCAATTTTGTGCTTAACTTCCTTAATGAATCAGGCCCATAAGCACTACATGATGAGAACATAATTACTCACATTTCTGCATAGATTCTAACACAAGCAGTACCTCCATAGACTATCAGGAAAATATTTTCCATGCTCGCCTGCTCTTGTATATTTAGAATTTTGCTCCAGTTTAAATTAATAAAAAAATCTGAAACATTAGAATAATCTTCAATAAAGACGTTTCAAACTATTATTGACCTATTAACATAAGCAATACAGGTGTGGGGTACACAGTACTGCACCAAATAAAATATATTCCTTGACACTTTTAATCCTCTTTAAACAAGACAGAAGGAATCAAGGTGCACCTGAGAATTTGTGGCACTAATTTGACAAGGTATATCTGCTTTATTATCCAAATTAACATTTTATAAGCGACAGCTTGAGACAAAATGACATGAATTTAGTGATGATTAAAAAATTATTTCTGGTTTGTGGTATATAGTTATATAGTGAACAAAAGAATAATGCCCTTTGCTTCTTTTCAGGCAAGTAATCAAAGCGACCATGAAATAGGATTGGACAGGACCTTTCATTTCACATAAGAATTTCAACTCTGAAGAGTGTTTCTTTCTTATTTATATATTTTGTTTTTGCAGTGAGATGCTTACAGCGAGACTGCAGGATACCACACTTCTTTGTAGTAAACCCAGTTTTTTCCCCCAAGCTTGGATCTAATCAAAAGAGAACCTCACTCGGAACAAAAACAATTTTGAACATTGTCAAACAGTACTAATGCACCGATGATCTATCTATCTGTATATATATATATATATATATATATATATATACACACACACACACACATATATATATATATATATATATATATATATATATATACATACAAGTTAACCTGTGCATGATACTCATGCATTCTAGTCAAATCAAGCTACTTAAGGTGTTAAAAAGGTTCTTGTCATGCATTTGGGCCATAGCCCAGGCCTCAACCACCAACCACTCCCCACTGTCACCCCCGGCAACCACCAACCACTCCCAACTGTCACTTCTCCTTCAAGAAATATATATATATATATTTTTAAAATCTTTAGAAACACTTTTAACAATTAACAAATTAAATCAACAAATTAAAAACATCTTAGTATACCAAATTTCAGCCCTTTCTGAATTTTTTTTTCCACACACACTAAGAATTTAGTAGGCCAGTGTATAACTCCGCCCAGCAGGTGGCGCTGCAGCTTGGTTTTATTTTTTCCACACACACACAGACAGACTAACACACGCCACTAGACATTTATATTATAGATATATATATATTATACATATTGCTCAATGATATATTTGTGTAATATACTCTCTCTCTCGCTCTGTATATATATATATATATATATATATATATATATATACAGATATATATATATATATATATATATATGTGTATATATATATATATATATATATATATATGTGTGTGTATATATATATATATATGTGTATATATATATATATGTGTATATATATATGTGTGTATATATATATATATATATATATATATATCTAAAAATATATATTTATATAAATATATATATATATATATATATATATATATAGAGAGAGAGAGAGAGAGAGAGAGAGAGAGAGAGAGAGTATATTGCATAAATGTATCACTGAGCCATATGTATAATATATATATTTATATTCAGTGTGACCGATGCTATAAAAGCTGTCCGGTAGCTAGAGAGCTAGTCTCTGTTTAGTTAGCGTTTAGGGAAGTTGTTGTAATATATAAATATATATATAATATACTCTCTCTCTCTCTCTCTCTCTCTATCTCTTTCTGTATCTATATCTCTATCTATCTATCTATCTGTACATACACACACATATAAATACAACTATATATTTTTAGTTGAAGTGAAATTTAAAAATGGTGGTATGTAAAATGTAATGGAAATGTACGTAAATGGAATTTAAATTATACAATAAAGGCAGAGAAAAAAATAGCATTATGCATACCATCCATCTTATACACTCACTGTGACTGCTGTCTATCTATCTATCTATCTATCTATCTATCTATCTATCTATCTATCTATCGATGTATAACATTAAGCAATATGTATATGTAATCTTGGGATTTAACAGGTAAATGCAGGAAGTTGCTTCTTTGTATTAAAGTTGTAACAGGCACAGTATTATTATTAGTTTCACTATAACCTTGACTGCAATATGACTTGAGCTAATGCTCACACATGGTCGCATCAGCCACACAGTGAAATGTTAATAGAGCAACAAGACAATCTTTTAGAGAAAGAACACAAATGTATGGGATGCTCCTAGAATGTTAGGAGTACTCAGCATTTTCTAGGCCTTCTTTGTTTAGGGCCATCCTAAGGGTTAATATGAACAGTGGGCACTGTGGACTCTTATGCCCTCTGTTAGACACACTAAGGTGATTTTCTGCACTGTACGGATTCCTGGCAGTGCAGTTATCATGTGAATTTTGAAACATCATCTTTTCTTTGACATTTTCAGGGAAATGTCATTTTGCTGGTTTCTATAACTGTAAAGAACCTTTGGGACACATAGGCCATAATATGCCATCATTTCCCAATTCACACAAGCTGCTAATGATTTTTACAACTGATAGATAATAAACACTTAGTACAATATAGGTGTGAAATGATACATGTTTTGTTTTATGAAGGCACGCTCTTGTACACACACATGCTCACATACACCTGTGGCATGTATTACAGAAAAGTCCATGTACACATTGGTACACTTCTGCAATGAAGGGATGGTAGAGCTGTTCACATATCCTCCGGTTTTGCTCTTAACAAGGTGCCCACTGATTGCTATGAACACACACCACACATCTTTGCACCTCCACCAACAGTTTGTGTTTTTGGACACCCATTATCATGAATCTATTGACTCATGAATTGCTGTGCCATATATCATACTGAAATAGCAGGGAACAGACCAGGAAATGTTTTTCTAATCCTCCAATATTTTGTTCCTTGGTCCCCCAAAAAATACACCTTTGTGGTTTTCGCTGACAGGAGTAAAACTCGTTTGGGTCATTAGCCAACATGCGCAAACCATGTCAAGATAGGAAGAGTGGGGCATTGGCTCTTTCAGCACAAATGTTGTATTGAGCTCTTAGGGGCATATTCAATTGTCGGCAGAAACGGCGAAAATCCCGCGGTCCGCGCAGATTACCGTTATTACAGTAATCGTGCGTGGAAAAACAGTTAATACGGTAATTTACTCGCTGGATTTCAGCTCGCAGCTCCCTGAGCCGCTACAAATTACAGTATTAACTGTAGTTGGTTTTCCGCGGCACAGAAAAACAACAATTGAATGTGCCCCTTAGAGTTGAAGTCCATTGTGATAGCCTTCACCTTAGTTGCTTAAGTATTTTTATGCCCAAGCCAGGAATAAGTAGCCTATGTAGCCATGTCAGTCTACATAGGCATCGTTAACGAGCAATAAGTCTCTAATGTAAGGGACAAAATTGATTGTTGTGCATGAAAAAACAGCAGTGTTTCTAATACAATTTTATCAATGCATCTAGCGCTCACTAACATGATGTGTTAAATAAAGCTTACAGCAAATCTGTCTTCTTACCTATTCTATAAATTGATAAATATGATTTATAGATACTGTCAAGCTATGTAAGTAGCATTATCTGCACATATGATGCAATCACTGATTAAAAGTCAATTACATTGGAGAGACAGCTCAGTGTACATGCATAGTAAGTAAAATGTCCATAAAACGGAAATAATTTTATTCTCTGTGAAATATATACAATTTCTATATGCTACGAAAACACTAAGCTCTTCTCCAGATGAATTACAATATTGACACAGCAAGTGAATAACATTGAAAGCACATTGCTGCGCTTCTCTTTGGGGTCTCAGGGAACAATAGATTTGTCATGGATTGTAATACCATTGATTGCACTAATAAAAGAATTTCTTAGATGTTAAAGCGCTGTGTGCAGCTCTTTTGAAAAGTGCCGCTGTATTATGCGTGTGTAGTGTACAAGTGACATGTTGGTCATACAGAAGAAATAACATCCAAGAATATCATACATATTCACAGCAGTGTTAAAGAATAACTGCTTCTCGCAGACACGACTACAAAAACTAAGAGTGATCTGAAGGTTTTAGGTTGCTTAATTTTTATTTAGTTAAAGACAAAATTATCTGTATAATTACATCAACAACTTCTAAACCCCACAATTTAAACTGAAATATACTGATTTTTGTATGGGTTTTCTTGTTCGAGTTGGGTACGGATTTTCGATAGTGAAAATTCCGACTTTGAGGAGACCTACAAATAAAACCCATGGGGTCATGGGTTCGATTCCAACCAGGGCCCTACCTGTGTGGCGTTTGTATGTTCTAATTGTGTTTGCGTCGGTTTCCTCCACGTGCTCCGGTTTTCTCCCACAGTCCATAATCATACTTGTAGGTTAATTGGCTTCTGAAAAAAATTTACTCTAATGTGTGTATGTGTATGTGTGCCGCAGAGACTTTCCTGTTAGTCAGAGAATTGTTTATGCAGACTCTGCTCTGTTTAAAGGGAAACTGATTTTAGTGTACAAAACACTGGGGCCTTAGATTATATAAAGTGGAATTTAAAAGTTGAAGATGGTGAACAAAACACAATATTGAGTAAAATGTGGTATTATTTGGAGACTTTTTTCTGTAGAATTGAAAGTGATATGAAATATAATAGCAGATGTATACTACTGTATATAATCAGACATAATGTATTGCTCCCTCTGGCATTATTATTCACACATCTTGGTGATGCTGAATGTGTGGCCCCAGCGCTAGGACACAGAAGAGACACACCAGGAATGGTTACTTAGCAACATAAGGCTTGTATGAGCTGAGCAGAACATGTGATGGAAGAGAGTGACAGCCGGGGAGCCGGGACGGAAGTGAGGAGTTCCCGGGATCTCCTTTGCTTGGAGATCAAAGGAGATACCTGAAACTTTTGGATGATTGACTTTGGCCCTCCTCTGCCACGAGGCCCAAAGTATAGCATGACAAAGAGAATATGAGTGAAAAGGGACAGATTTGAGGGAGAAATTACCTCAGGCGGTGACTGTATAATAGAGAAGAGAGCTTAGTCATTGTGAATATACATCATTACTTTAGAATATAAAGGTATGACTGAGAAACACCTCATATGAGCGAATCCAGAGACATCCTGCTGGAAGCAGAGAGACAGCACACATTGAATGTGTGCTAAGTTAGTGTCCGAGCCCAAATATGTGAAGTCCCACTCCACAGAGGAGGAGTGAGCAGGGCTGAGAGAGCACCAGAGTCATTGCCAGAGCCAAGTGAGGGATGTTACTCCCACAAAGGAGGGGCGATTAAAACACTGCTGAGAGAGAATGGATGTGCACTGAGACACCACTTTAAATGTGACTGTCCTATTATAATAACCAAGACACCCCTTTAAGTACTGTGCAGAGGAGTAAGGAGAAGAATATTCTGTAAGTGAGATCTGTCAACCACCTAAGAACTGTGCAGTAGGAGATGAAGTATTTTGTTTATTATCTGCAACCCAAGTATGGTGTTGGAGGAGAAGGAGTGTAAATAAGTAGTTTATATTTTGCAATATAGAGATGGTCTGGTGCTGAGAGTATATAACATTATAATGATAGTGATTGCTAGACCACACTAGATACTGAAAAAGAGAATCGTTTTTGGAAGATTGGACACATTTCTATCATACAAATTTTATCTTTATTTATATTTTATTGTTTACATACTCTCATAATTTTGTTAGAAGTACTATACTATTATTCTATTTATTTTGTTTTTATGATATTTTTGGAGCACTGATTGGAAAAACAATAAACAAAGAATCCTTCAAACACATCAAACAAATGTTTTTTTTATTTACTATGTGTTATTAATGTAATTAATTAAGTTGTTTAACACTATTGAGAGACCTGAACAGCACCAAGATCTTCTTCAGTTTTTTAATATAGTTATGACTTGTGTATAGATTCCAGCTTGTTTTATGGATTGCAGTTTAGTGGTGAAGCGCCGTGGGAACTTAAATATTATTAATTTTGTATGTCCAACTTTAATTGAGCCTCTGAATCTGTTTGGTAGTTTGTCTGTTTGTTTGCAGCAATTGTTTTCAGCTTGTAGCTCTGATATACCAAGATTTGCTCTACAGCCAAATTCAACCTATGGGGCAAAAACCAACAAGTAGACCAGGATCTTCTACCACCTTGCCAGTAATGGAAAAATGGACATGACCATAACGGTGCAGACTTGGTTTGTCTAATGTGGGTGTGCTTTTTATAACCAATGGAATTTATGAAAAATGGTTATGTCAAAGAACAGCTTTAATGAAATACAACAGCTATGCTGTGACTACTTTCCAATGCAGAAACTCTTTAACTGACCTTCATACAATACAGAGAGAATTTTTGTGTCCGTTAGACAATACAGACAGCATTCTAGTGACCAATATCATCATCATCATCATCATTTATTTATATAGCGCCACTAATTCCGCAGCGCTGTACAGAGAACTCATTCACATCAGTCCCTGCCCCATTGGAGCTTACAGTCTAAATTCCCTAATATATACACACACTCACACAGAGACAGACAGAGAGGGAGACAGACAGAGACTAGGGTCAATTTTTGATTGCAGCCAATTAACCTACCAGTATGTTTTTGGAGTGTGGGAGGAAACCGGAGCACCCGGAGGAAACCCACGCAAACACAGGGAGAACATACAAACTCCACACAGATAAGGCCATGGTTGGGGATCGAACTCATGACCCCAGTGCTGTGAGGCAGACATGCTAACCACTAGGCCACTGTGCTGCCCAATACATAGAAACAGAGGGCATCCTTGTAACCACTATACAATACAGAGAACATTCTATTAACATATATACAATACAGAAAGCATCCTAGTGACCACATACAATGCAGAGAGCATTCTAGTGATCATCATACAGAAGGCATACTAGTGACCATCATATATTACAGGAAGCACTCTCGGGCCTGTATACAATACAGAGCCCATCTAAGTGACTCATATACAATAAGAGAGCATTCTTGTGACTTCTATACAATATAGAGAGCATTCTAGTGATAGATTCTAGTGATAGATATACAATACAGAGAGCATCCTAATAACAGCCATACAATAAAGATAGTATTATAGAGACCTAAATGCATGACAGAGTGGTTAGCATTTTTGCCTAAAAGTGGTGGGGTTATCGGTTTGACTTTGGCCAGGGCCCTTCCTGTGTGGAAATTTTATGTTCACCTAATGTTTGCAAGGGTTTCCTCCAGGTGCTCTGGTTACCTTTCACCATGCAAAAACATTCTGAGAGGTTAACTGACTTTTGATAATAAAATGAAGCCTACTGTGTGTGTGTGTTGTAGGGAATTTAGATAGTAAGCTATGACGGCACAGTTACTCATGTGAATGACTACATTTTCTAAGTTCAGCACCATGTAATATAATCAACGCTAAGTAAATAAGTAATACTAATACAGAGAGCATCCTAGTGACTGGTATACAATACAAAGAGCTTTCTAGTGACTTGCATACAATACACAGAGTATTCAAGTGGCTGTCATAAAAGACATAGAGCATTCCAATGATTATCATAGAAGACAGAGAGTGGCAACCCTCCTCTTACCAGAGATTATGTCCCACAAACCCTCCCTGATCATATATTGACACATTGTGTCCCCCTTGTCACACATTGTGACCCACCAATCCTTCCCTTGTCACACATAATTTTCCTACTCCCTTTGTCACCCTTCCCTTCACCATCTTTTACCTTGTTTTCGGTGTTCACTGGGGGAAGAGCTGCTCTTCACATCAGTCACATTGCAGCTCCTCCAAGTCGAGGAAGGGAGATTGTGCCAGGCTGATGACGACTACCGATACCGTCACCTAGTCTCCCCTTAGCACACATGGACCAGGGTTAGCGGATGTGAAGAACAAGCCTCTGACCACTCCTTCACTGGACACCAAAACAAGGTAATAGCTGATGGAAGAGGGGGAGGCAATTTGGTCTGACCAGGGCAGTCTAATATAGGATCGTCCCGGGGGCATATGCCACCCTATACTCCTCTATCATTAACAAAGTCCACCAGTGATCAACCTTTATAGGACTATGGATTGGGGAATCTGCTCTCCTCTTTCTCAATGAAGAACAAATATAGTTTTTTCACATATGAGAAACATAGCTTTTATCTACCTATATGGTTTCATGACCAAATTAAAGCATAAGGCCATAGGCAGAGTGAACTCCACTTATATTATTATCTAGTAGTGACTACATTGTCTAAAATGCCTATAGTAAACATATATGAATACAGCTACACAGATATATTTATTTTCTCAGACATACAGTACATAGGCACCAGAGGCGGAACTAGTGAGCTGTGGGCCCTGGTGCAGGGGAGCGGGGAGGGGGGAACCGGGGCCCACAACTCACTAACTCCCCATGCAGTGGGTCCCATTATCTCCATGGAACCACACCTGCTCCACCAAAGAAGTTCTGCCACTGAGAGGCACATACAAATATATATATTTATATATATACAAGTTAACTCATGCATGATACTCATGCATTCTAGTCAAATCAAGCTACTTAAGGTGTTAAAAAGGTTCTTGTCATGCATTTGGGCCATAGCCCAGGCCTCAACCACCAACCACTCCCCACTGTCACTTCTCCTTCAAGAAATATATATATATTTTTTTTAAATCATTATAAACACTTTTAACAATTAACAAATTAAATTAACAAATTAAAAACATCTTAGTATACCAAATCTCAGCCCTTTCTGAATATTTTTCTCCACACACTAAGAATTTAGTAGTTCAGTGTATAACTCCGCCCAGCAGGTGGCGCTGCAGCTTGGTTTTATTTTTTACACACACACACACACACACACACACACACTCCACTAGACATTTATATTATATATATATATGAATATATATATATGTATATATATATATATATATATATATATATATGTATATATATATCTATCTATAATATAAAAGTCTAGCGGCGTGTGTTAGTCTGTGTGTAAAAAAAAAACAACAAGCTGCAGCGCCACCTGCTGGGCGGAGTTATACACTGACCTACTAAATTCTTAGCATTATCTAATATATAAAAGTAAAAGCCTAGCGGCGTGTGTTAGTGTGTGTGTGTGTGTGTGTGTGTGTGTGTGTGTGTGTGTGGAAAAAACTATTTTCTCAGAAAGGGCTCATCCAATTGACCTGAAATTTGGTATACTGACATTATTTGACAAAAAAATTAGAATAGTGAAGTCAGTTAACTTCCATCATCCCCCCTTTCCCCCCGTGGGAGGGGTAGTAAAGGCTAAATTTACGAGTTGAGGGGTCAAACTCATTTTCGTGAGGTAATTTTACCTCATGAACACACATTAAAAAGGGCGCTTGCGTCTGGAAGTAACGGTCTTCCCCTGAGGAGGCCCAAATGCATGACAAGAACCTTTTTAAGACCTTAAGTAGCTTGATTTGACTAGAATGCATGAGTATCCTGCACGGGTTAACTTGTGTATATATATATATATATATATATATATGGACAGAGACACAAACAAACAAATTAAACAGATAATGAGTGGGTTGTACAGAGATATGTTTTCTTACAGTGTGTTGTGATATTATATAAATTATATATTTATATAATCTAAATAATATACATAATATATGAGATATTTTACAAAAAATTAACTTACAGTGCAGATTTTATATATGTGTGTATGCATGTGCTTTGTCGTCACAAGTGTATAATAATTATAGATTTCCATATAGGCGAGATGTTGCCATAGTTATACCCAGAATTCAGATGAGAATTAAGTGACTTGTCACTCTAGCAAGGCTAGGTCATTTATCTAGCAAATTGCAGATTGTACAATCATAAAAAACTTATTGTCAATTATAAAAATGGTATCAGATTGACATAAAAATACAGATAAAAAAAAAGAAAAGAAAGGTTGAAATGCAACCATCCAGATAAATTCGTAAGGCCATATAACATTTGTTTGTCACAATGCAAACTGTTTGATAGATAACAAAAATTACTTTAATCTTTGTTTTTTATTATTTTACTCTGATCTGTTCTTAAGCTAAAACTCTCAACTCTTATGCAATTCACCCATTTTCCTATATTGTAACCATAGATTCTAAATTTAAAATAGACTGAAGATTTCTGTCACTGATCCACAATATTTATTACCATGTCATATCGAAATAAATATTCCAAAACCTTTCCACAAATCAATAAACACGTAAAATTTAAATGATTACAAACTCAAATGTGCACAGATGCATCATATTACCTAAAAAGTCACACATGCGTTTAAAACATGAGCATGGAACTTTAGCATAGTAACGACTGTATTCAGATACAAACGGATCTCAATATACATTTCCATTTGAATCTGGGTATAAATACAGGCGGTACAGTGTGCAGGATATGCATAGACATATGTACAATATAAAGGCACATCAGAATGCATGCACAAAAAAATATATTTTATAAAATAAAATTAACAACTATTAATACTATAATCATTGCTAAAAATAATTGTTAAAAATGTTTTTTTTTTTACATTTAATTTTTTTTTTCAGTAGATGCATAAATCAGAATGTTCTTCATATATACTGTACTGTGAGTTTTTATAGTCTATAGTCTATCTATTGTGTAAAAAACCCCCCCACTATGCCGTGCCAGTGCCCTTCCGTGTTACCTCCCTCTTATAACTGGTGAGCCCGGTGTTCTGGTCACATCCGTGGATTGCCTCGGGTTCTGCGCATGTGCAAGTCGGCTCTCCTCTCTTCAGACCTCCTACTCCTTCCTCATTGGTCACAGCATTTTGGAGCGGTATTTAAACCTCCTACTTCCTCCTGTCAGACACCTGTTCTTCAAGTTCATTCACTCGCTGTGAGGATCTGGCTCCCTCCGGTCCACCTGAGTCTACTGTTGAACCAGTGTGGCCTCTGCTTCTCTCGAGTACTCCTCTCCATGCCGGCTGCAGTTCTACTTCTCCGCAGCATCCACAGCTGCTACTGCTGTGCCCGAGGTTCCATCTCCTTTCCTGAGTTCATCTACATCTCCGTTGCTCATATTGAACTACCGCTGTTCCAGTGATTCTCCTGCCGTTGCTTTGAGTTACCATCAACAGTTCAGCTATATATCTACATCTCCATTGCTCATATTGAACTACCGCTATTCGAGTGACTCTCCTGCCGCTGCTCTGAGTTACCATCATCGGGTCAGCTATAGTTCTACATCTCCATTGCTCATATTGAACTACCGCTGTGCCAGTGACTCTCCTGCCATTGCTCTGAGTTACCATCATCGAATCAGCTATAATTCTACATCTCTGTTGCTCATATTGATCTACTGCTGCTTTAGTAACTCCACGCCTCTGATGTTCACTGCCTGGCATCAGCCATCTTCTGCCTTCTCTGCTCCTGGCTCCTCCTACCAATCTGTCCAGCACTCACCCAGAGGACCACGACCTGCGGGATAGGGGCAGCTAAGACCATACCTCCTTGCGGGGGTCCCTGGTGAATACCATCTACTCGTTAGACTCCGCACCCCTAAGTGAGCAATACCAAACCTGGCAGATACAAGGGATCCATTAAAGACTCTCGGATTTCGTGACATCCAGTCATCACTATCAGTCAGCACTTAACCCTGTAGCTGGTGCAAATGACTTGGCTAAAAACACATATTTAAGAGGAACCCAAGAATTGAATCAGCTGTATCTGCATTGGCACTCACTCAGCACACCCTTGCTGTACATTGCTTACATTTATCCCTCCTGTACCGCCCTTCAAGTGGAAGGTAGTCGGGTTATATGCGTTTAGGCAAGAATTGTATGCAATTGCATTGATTGGCATAAGGTCTGTCTCTGAGCATGCGCAGAGCTATTTCACGCAAGATACGACACGCAAATGGACTTACATCCATAGATGAATAATCAGGCCCAAAATGAACCACAGAAGTCAATGGCTGCGATGGACAATAAAATACATAGCACAATAAAAGAGTCATTGAGAATACTGCAAAAAAGAAGAAGTCTGAGATCCATATTATTGTCTGCAAAGAAAATCACCAGAGATATGTTAGAAAGTCTTGTTGTCTGCCTGAATGCCTAGAGGTATGAATAGAATAAATTGAACACTGTATACCAGACAGGTTACACAGTTTCCACCATGAAGTATGGGGGCAATATCATTTTGCTGGGGAAATGCTTTTTAGCAGCACGGACTGGTCTCACACACACACACACACACACACACACACACACACACACACACACACACAATCTTGTCAGTATTGACTGAAAGATGAACGACAAACATTGCAGACAAATTCTGGAGTAAACCTAAGCTTTGCCAAAATGCTCAAACTAGGGTTGGAGTTTGGATTTCAATTGTATAATAATCTAAAGATCGCTGTAGAAACAAAACAGAGTAGTTTAAAATGAAGAACATTTCTTTGAATGGCTGGAACCTGTAAGGCTCATGGTGTTTAACAAATCTAAGTTTAATTTGCTGTCCTCTCTGAGCTTTAGTTAAATTAGACCTAGCTTCATCTTCATTTGTGCATGTGCCATCTTTTTTTCCTACATTATTTTCCTCTTCAAGCTGTGGCACTCTGTTCCACAAGAGGTTTCTGTCCTACCAAAGCTTAAGACACCTAGGTTATAGTTTGATAAGTGTATCACCGTAGTCAAATTACCCACCTGCCAGCGTCTTAATCCCACCTCAAACTTGCTGTCTATCACCACTTCCCCACTAACCTGACCCAGTTTGAACAATTTTGCAAGGTGGAATAGGCTAATATTGCTCTATCTAAGTGTCCAAAGTTAAAAAACGTATCCAGTTGACTGTAATAGCTGTCAGTGGTGGTTCGGCTAAGTATTGAACAAAGGGGAAAAATGCTTAGTAAAGATTGACAATTCATTAAATTTTTTTTAATTACTGTATAGTTTACTGTCATCTTCTTTTTTTTTTTTTTGGGTGTTTGTGTGTGTGTGGGAGTGGGGATTGGTTTGTATATTGTAAAACACACTGGGACTGTTAAGTTCCTAAGTATTATATTCAACTTTATTGGCTTTCATGTGTCTGAAATCCTTATGATCTTTCCTATATATTTTGGACTGAACAAGCTTCTAACGGAATTGATTTATAAAACTAGATATGCAACAGCATCAGTTTTATATTTATCTGATTTTACACCTATGATCTTTATGGCTATTGCTCTTTTTAAATAATATATACGTTAGCAATTTTTGAGGGACTATCAGCACATACTATACAATGATTTTATATTTGTGATATATATGTACTTAGTTGCATGATTATTTTATTTTATTTGTTTTTTAATAAATTGTGTTTAATATTTTAAAGCTCTGAATTACTTTGAACACATTATTCAGATCTGTTAGATACGCATATACATCTGGTTTCAAGGTTAATTGATCCTTAGTACTATGGTGGCCTATTGTGTGGGGATCGGTTTCAAACACATTTCGCCACCAATAGTCTTCTTTAAGACATTATTCTTGTTAGTTATATTTTTGTGAATATATTTAAATGTCTTATATAATATTTATTTTGTTATGCATCTCCATTCCACTATACACTTCCTCTTTACTAAATCCTTTCACTATTAGATATCATATTTATCAATTTAAAATTACATCATATTGTGGCAAGAGCCCGCTACTGCAGAAGCACACGCGTACAACTTCTTCCTTTTTATGGTTCTTTATTGTCAGGATGGTAATAATGTTTTGACACCGTATACTTGCACAGCAATTATGGGGACCCTCAACGCTTACTATACATAATCCAGCTCTCTGTCCAGATCAGCCATCTAGCCCAGCGTTGATCTCCCTGAACAATGAAACAAGCAGGGTTTTATACCTGACACTCCTCCCACAGGCCTAGCTTGATGGACAGGTGACACACCCACCTTCTCTTTAAAAGGAAACGCCCATCCCTGGCTCTGTTTAGACTATCAGACCCACCCTGTCTGTTTGCTGAGAGGAAGCAGCTTTTGAATCATGTAAGTAAACCAATTTTAAACTACATATATGTTTTTACCTGGTTTAATCTCCACCTAGGTACATAACTGTGCCAATGTTTTACTCTACTTCCCTGCTTTCTCTGCATATTGCCAGCTAAATGCCTCCTTTTGTTACAATATATATATTCTTTTGCATTACCATATAAATTATTACATGTATTTGAAACTAATAATGAAGGAAAAGTGCGGCGCTGAGCTACTACTAATTAAAGTTAAAAGTGATCGCAGCTATATAAAGGGATATTGCCAAATTCCTCTAAGGAGCTTATAGAAATGAGAAAGAGTTATACAGAGGTGAACACTCAAATTGTATGTAAAGAAACACATATTCAAAAAATAATCTGAATGCAGAACTACTACAATAATGCTCATATGAAACAGCTCATTCAAAAGCCTGTAAATTTATTAAAACATGTAAAACTTAAAAATATACAAAAATGTATTACAATACCAAGAACAAAAATTGTTCAATTGGAATAATTGGGAGTGGTAAATCAAAATTGCAGACAGAAACCTGTTTAGGTGACTTGAATGGTAAAATATTGATCCCAGTTCAATATTTTTCGATCGGTAGAATCCTCTCTAGGTTGTATTAACACAAATGAATTGGTTTTAATGCAACCTAGACAGGATTCTACCGATTGAAAAATATTGAACTGAGATCAATAGATTACCATTCACCTAAACAGATTTCTATCTGCAATTTTGATTTACCACTCCCGGTTATTTCAATTGAACAATTTTTGCTCCTGTATTATAATAGATTTTAGTGTATTTTTAAACTTTAGATGTGTTAAATGTTGTAATAAATGTACAGATGTTTGAATGAGCTGCTTCTTATGCTGTAGTAGTTCTGCCACAGTTAGACTGTACTATTATTTTAATATATATATTTTTTACATACAAATTGAGGACTTAGCCTTGTATTTGGAACTATAATTGTTAGTTCATGTCATCATCAATCTACTTAACATTATTCAATTTCTCAATTTTATTTATTTCACAAATGTCATTACAATCCATACATGTTACGATTTAGTTGATATTCATATAATCCTTTCCACCCACCCCATAGCTACTTACACACCACATATATATTTATTTGACCGATTTAATAATCTGTACTGTCCACTTTACTCCGTAATTTTCTAAAATACAGTTTTGCTACATTTGCATTCTCTACCCTTACACCCACTGCCTAGCCAAATACCCACTATCATATTCTATCATTTATCACATCCAGCTACCTTCCATCTCTCACCTTCTGTCAGGTCCTATATTAGTACAGTCACTGACTTATTCTACTGTGAAAGTTTCATATCCACTAAAAGACTCATGATTAACAAACATTGGCCACCTTTTAAAATCACACCTCTTGTCTAACATACGTGGCATCTCTACTACTGCAGATACAGGGTTTTTCATGCAGCCTGACACCACCAAAGCCCACGAGGAATCAGTTGCTGGAATCAAACCACAAATGCCGGGTTGCAGCAGTGCAGCCTCTGCACAGTGAGTTTCAAACTCAGCTAACACCCTACTGCACTTTTCTTTATCACGCTATCTGTGCATACCTGGTCTAATAACCTGCTGCTAATGGGTTGCCAGCACTTGTGCACTATTCCTACTGAAAGAGACTCCCCAAAGTTTGGTTATGGTCAGATATTAAACTACTTGAACTATAACCTCTGCACTTCCATCTCTATCCCCACGGGTGAGTATTGCATACTCTTGACTCTTTCCTCCAGGCAAGCCACAAACCTCTCTTGCATTGAGTATTGTCCTCTGTGCTTTCCTGTGTCTTCTCTTGGTCTCACACACATAACCGTCAGGATTGGGTGGGCCAATTTTAAATCATTTAATACCACCAATTAACAATCCCTTCTCAATGGGACGGAAATATCAGTCACCTTTACTACACAACCCACTCCAGAGGAGTGATTAAAATATTTGTTTAAAATAAATTGCAGTTAAAATTAAACTCATTAGAAGTAAATAAATATATAATTCATTAGAGCATTTCTTTAATGTGCAACCTTGGCAAAACTGAAGATTAACAATACCAATAGCACATTTTAAAGCCTTTTCCCACTGCAAAGGATTTAAAATTGCTAATAGAAAAGATCTGCCTCCTTTTGTTGTCCTGTCTCAAAAAACTCCAACTGGGGTGGGTGGGGCCTAGCTAACAGGTAAGACAACAGTATAAGCTGGAATAATGAAATAAACAATTGAGCTCAATGATTCAGGACAGCTTAGAAAGACTGACTGTAAGAGATGGGAGCTAACTTGGTAAATGCATAAATATTTTCTAATGTGAATTTTTAATTTGATGAACATTGTTTAAACAGTGCAGCTATTACATTTCATTTTTGGTTTCATGACATCTGTCCTTTCAAGATGCCCTATTGATAAAATACGTGTTGATTCATCAACACTTCTATTGCTTTTTCTCACTGCTGAAAAAAATCTAGTTCATAGATTCTTTCATGAGTGATTGGATAAATAAACAGACACTGTTATAGTCATTTAAGAGGTTAGATCACAGTTCTACTTTAAGAGTGCAAAGGATACTTTTTGATATGATGTAACATCTCTAAAATGAGTAGATTTACGTAATTTAATTAATTTGCAGCTCTAATAATATAATTTGGTGAGTATGTGAACTTTTAGCTCGTGTTAACTCAATTTCCTTATGCTTTCATTTACCATTTGTTGGGGACATTACAGTGATTAGCCGAAGTCCTTCCAGCTCTTAATGTTCTCAATAAATTTTAATTTAAATTGACTGTCGGTCTCTGGCCATAATAAAGTAGGCATTTGACATCTCAGTGCAGGTCTATTATATCCCTTCTCAGCAAACCATTTTATGCTGCAAAATAAACAGTAAAATAAAAGGTTAAAAGGAGAACTTTAATAATTGTTAAAGAATCACAGTTACATTCATACAATATTAATCTAAACAGCCACACAGCTAAAGCTACTAATACATTTTCAGGCTTGTTCTATAGTGGTTCGGAGTGCTGGAAATGGACTATTCCTAACCTATTGCTTTTAATGCAAATGGTAAGCTAGGCAAGAGGAAGGGAATGAAACTAATCTAGTTATTTTATATGTTTAATCTCTATGCTGGCAGTAGTGCTGCTAAAAGTGCTATTTATTTTTATTTTATTTTTGCTGCTGTGATTGGGGCTACTGACCTGGTTTAGTGTATTTGTGCTTACCTGAAAACAGATGACTCCCCATACAACATTTATTTATTTATACTGCATGCATATTGTTAAAATGCAAATATAAAAATGATCTTGTTTTTTTCAACGTGGATAAAAATAGGTTCTCTTATATTTCGGGACATGTGGCATCTATGCAAATATACTAATAACATTCCAGCCAATGTAGGATTTTCACTAGGGAATTCTAATTTTGCCTTTTGTTAAACAAATTCTGAGTACTAGCAAGCTATATATAATCTAACTAGTCTATGGCTATTGCCAATGGGCCCTTTTTAACCTGTTTTGCACCTGTTCTTTCTTGGCAGGTGATTGAAGGACAGATCATACACATTCATTGATCTCTACGGAGAGATAGTAGGTACATTGTACATATTGTTTTACCAGAGTGGATAATGGAGCCAAGATGCAATATAATGTGTCCTATTTTCCCCATCCCTGCACCTTCATCTATTGGGCCACATGCACTGCATTTGTGTCTCTCCATAGCAACGCTCTCAGTCTATAAGTGACTATTTGTCTCATCTCTATATGGAGCACAATACACTGCTTGTCTGAAGAAAGACTGGGCTCGGAGAGTAGTATAAGAAGTATGAGGGATATCCCTTCATAGGGCCATGCACAATGAGTGGATTGACTTGGAGTTACCGTAATCTGAAGACGGATATGGCACTCACACAAGGGACACACAAATTTGGCATTAAGAAAACATAGAATTTGACGTCAGATAAGAACCATTTACCCATTTAGTCTGTCCATTTTTTAACCTGTGGCAACCTCAAACTCTATATGATTAGTTATTTGTAAGGATATCATTATGTCTATTCCAAGCATGTTCAAAGTACTGTATTGTATTAGCCTCTACCACCTCTGATGGGGGACTATTCCACTTAACCACTACCCTTTCTGTTAAGGAATTTTTCCTCAAATTCCCTCTGAAACTACTTCCCTCCGGTATCAGTGCACGTCCTCAGGTAGTACTCCTCTACCTTTGAAGAGTGCTTCTCTCCTGTACAGTGTTAAAACTCTTGATATTTGGATATTTCTTACATGCCTCCCCCTTTCCCTTCTCTGCATCAAACAATACATATTAAGATCTTTTAGTCTTTGCGGGTTAATTTTGAGCTCTAGGTCATGCATCATTTTAGTTGCAAATTCTTTGTACAGTCTCCAATGTATTTATATCCTTCTGGATATATGGCCTTGAGAACTGAACACAGTATTCTAGATGAGGCCGTACCAATGACCTATACAGTGGCATTATTACTTATTTTTTCTGCTATTGATTCCTCTCCTTATGTAACCAAGAATCTGACTTACCTTTCTGTGTGCTTTGCTTTGTTACATTGCTTACCTGTCTTTAAGTCACCTGAAATAGTGACTCCTAGATCACTTTCCTCCTTAGTAGTTTCCATTATAGTGCTGTTAATACTATAATTTGGCATAATTTTGACACCCAAGTACATGATTTTGCATTTTTTGTTATTAGACTGTAGTTGCCACGCTCATGACCTTTCCTCTAGTCTACCTAGATCAGAGGTGGTAAACTTTTTTTCTGATAAGGGCCATTTGGATATTTATGATATCATTCGGGGGGCATACAAAATGCTGTTTTTCTCCCCTTTGTCTCTCCTCTTTCATGCTATTTTTTCTCCCCTTTGTCTCCTCTCCATCATGCTGTTTTTTCTCCCCTTTGTCTCCCCACTTTCATATTGTGCCCTTCATCCTTTTTTTCCTTCCCTTTATCTGTCTCCCCTCTTTCATATTGGTCTCTCATCCTTCTCTTCTTATTTCTATTCCCTGGGAGATCGGCACAACTGTGATAACGTCACGCCCGACATTCTGTGCGCGGGGAGGAGTGTGCCCAAACCAGTCTGTCTGATAGGGCAATTTTTTATGCATTTATATATTTTTTTTTAATTTCTTTTGGGGCTGAGAAGCGGGGGATGGCAGAGGGCCAGAACACTTGATGTCGCGGGCCTCAATCATTTGCCTTACCCCTCCTTGTATGTCTACCCAGTTGCATATTTTTGTGTCATCTACAAAAAGACATACTTTCCCTTCAATACCATTTTCAAAGTCACCAATAAGGATATTAAAAATTACAGGTCCCTGGGGTACTCCGCTAATAACCTTTCCCTCCTGCGGTTTACTACAATTCTCTGTTTTCTATCCTGCAACCAAGATCCTATCCATTTAACCATCTTGGAATCCAATCCCAAGCTTTTGTATTTATTTAACAGTCTGTGACGTGGGACAGTGTCAAAAGCCTTACTAAAGAATAGATAAGCTACATCTACGGCCCCTTCTTGATCTATTATGTTAGTCACATAGTCAAAAAAGTCAGTAATATTTGCTCTACATGATCTCCCCCAAGTAAATGCATGCTGATTGTAAGTTGTTGGATTTAAGATATTCTACAAGTCTTACTTTTAAGAGTGTTTTGATCAATTTCTCCACTATGATGTAAGGCTCACAGGTCGGTAGTTGGATGTCTCTTCCATTTCTGTGTAATGGGACTACATGTGCTCCTGTAGCTAATGACTAGTTGAATAATTCTGTTAATGGTGTTACCAGCACCCCTTTAAGCTATTTTAGTATCCTTTGATGTATCCCATCTGACCCCATTGATTTATCCACTTTCAATTTTGAGAGTTCTGTTAGGACCTCCTACGCTGTAAATGTACTTGTATCTACCTAATTTTTACCTCATGCTCAGAAAGAAGTCTGCTTTAGATGAAATGGGTAATCATAAGAGGTTCCTACTCTCTGACGATCTGTGAATGTTCCCTGATGTTGTCTGGGTCTGTGAAAAAAACTCAAGAGGATGTTTGTTGTATGTCACAAGACTAAAGATAAAACAAGTGTGTTTGCAAGATTTCTGCCAATTCCCTTGTGTGTAAGGAGGAAAGGACTGGGCCAAGGATATCTATACTCTTTATGATCCCTCTCTTTTTGAATTAGGTGCTTTGTTGTATACAATTAATGCTTTCATTGACATGCTTTAATCCAAAAGGTAGATTTAAATTTGCACTTTTAAGTTTCTTGTATAATTTTTGTTGTAGTAATATTTGTAACTGCTCTATTATATGTGTTGTAGTGTTTAACAGTTTGAGGATTTAGTGCAAGAATTTTTGTTTCATGGAAGCTAGTTGAATCACTCAACTGAACTACAGTTTGATAAATGTGTACTCCTATTATACATTTATGCTTTCCTACATACTGCTTACTCTCCCGGAATTTCCAGGAGGCTTACAAGTTTCAGTCCTCCCTCACTCCGGTAAGAGTAGGCACCCTCCCGGATCCCAGCAGAGGCATGGTCTAATGAACCAACTGGCATAATCAGGCCACGCCCCCAGCATGTGATGTTGTGAACCTCGGCATTACATAACAGGGGGCGAGGCCAAGGTGACATCACCACACTCCCTCCCGCACTTGCCACCTGACCTCCCCTCTAAACTCTACTGGTGGGGAGGTTATAAAAGTTGGCAAGTATGTTTCCCTGTCCTACTTGAAAGCTTAACTGCCCTAAACTTTGTGCATACAAAAGTGAAAGCAGACTATCCTCCATTTTTTATTCCAATCCTACAAGTCACATCCATATATAGGATAGTGAAGCTGAAATAAATATTTTCATAGCTCAAGTTTAAAACATCATTAGAAAATGAAAACACTGTTTGTAAAAAACATTAGTATGACTTAAAAATACCTACAATGGCACTAATCCTTATAAATTCACATACCACACAGACCACATAAATGACACACCTACAGTTAAATGTACAGTATCAAGAACCTTCAACACCACAAGGTCATACTATCAAATATTAGAAAACATGGAGCACAGAATCCACTGTAAGCAGTGTGACCATGCATGTCATGTTGTGATTCTTGTCACAAGTTATAAATAAGTAAAACATAGGATTACTTCACCATGAAGACAGGAATTATTGTACACCTGTAAGACATTTCTGCTCACAGCCTAGGCATGCTGTGGAAGATTTAATGCTTTCAGAATACAAGATAGTTTTGCCAAACATGGCATGCAATATTTTTTTTTTTGAAAATGAAAATAATTGAAAGTATACAAATAGTATAAACATTAAGGGCCTGATTTAGACTTGGGCATAGGTCATAAAAATGTCTCAAGATACACGAAACTCTAAAAGCACATGTAAAACCCCAATTATGCAGTTGGTTGCTTACACCTACCTACATTATGGATGCATTTTGACAGTCAACTATGAAGGGGAATCCATTCAGTCAATTTTGTAATAGAGCAGTTTTGTTAAACTCCTTGTTTAACTTTTCAAGATTAGAACTTTGTGACTCTAAATCTAACATTTTTGTCTTGTGTGATGGCATCTGTTCAGGCTACAATGTATAGTAAGTATGGATAATACATTTAAACTGTTTGTGCAACAAGTGGTAACTGTACATCCTGCACCAGAGGCATGCACTAAACAATACAATTGTGTAAACTTATGTCCTGCTGAATGGTAGGCAGTGCATTGCTGTAAGTCATGACCTTGGTTTCCATAGAGTATAGCAGAGTAGATTAGAGTAAAGAGAAGGCCCAGTAAGACCCAGAGAGGCTCTTGTAACTCTATTCTTAGAGCATATGTCAGCATGCTTAAAGATTATTTTTAATGTCGCTTCACATGCTGATTCTATTATTCTATATAGCACCCCTTTCTCTAGCACTCTGAAAGGGGTGGTGAAATGTTGTCTCTCTTTGCTTCAGTGCCTCCACCCGAGTATTTTACACAGTATGGTGGGAAGCAGAAAGTAACTGGGGTTAACTCACATGCATTCATTGGCGCCCAAATTCTCCCCACTGCACTCACTCACACACAAAGTATGAAATTCAACAATAACTTGAAGCAATAATCACAGTCCTAACACTATTAAATAGTTTACACTATTAACTAATTAATCTTGGTGCACTTGTAGTAACATCGGTAACCCAGGTTTCTTAACTTGGGTATCTTTGGGTGTAACTTGTACTATATCTCTGATTATTTGAATATCTCTATATCGCTGACAGGTAATTCAGTCTATGGCATATATGCATATTACCATTATGAGATCTAACTTGTAAAATTGGAGGTATAGGTCCTTAGTCATTAAGGAGTGCAAAGCAAAAAATGGAGTATATTTGCACCTTGGCAAAACCATGTTGCATTGGAGAGGAAGGTAAATTTTAAATGTGGGCACAGATTTATAGTTGGGGTAGAGCATTTCCTATATCATCTTTAAAGTTCAGTGTAAAAATAAAGCTGTCAAGTATTTGTGTGCTACATGAAAAAGGAGCCAGTACTTTCCTTCCGTGCAAAATAATAAATTAAATTACACCCCATATATTTCAACATGGTTTTGTCCAGGATCAATATTACTTGTTTCTTTGCTTTGCTCTCTTTAATGACTCATAGTGTTCTTTCTTAATGCAGCTGTAATGGTGTCACAGTGTTTGATGTGTTACCACTTATATGGTTCTCTGAGTGGAGATAAAGGCATCAGCAGATCTTTGGTCGTTGACTATCTGCAAGCCTGATCTTGGTAGCTGCACCTCTCTGCTCACACGCAATACACTAATAGCTGGAGACTCCCTGTCAGCACATAGGCTCGCTTTTCCTTACAATCTCCTTCAGGCTGAAAGGTAGCTGATTCTCTGCAGGGATCCGTCTACTAAACTTATCTGTGCCACACTACACCCAGTAGCTTTTGTGCTAGCTCTGGGGTTTCTGTGTCTGCTAGCACACTCTGTATTTCCAGCATATTCTCTTCTCAAAAATCTCTGCTGCTGCCACACATGTTTCAACCTTCCAGGACCTCTCACTGTGTTTTCTCTCCTCTCAGCCCTAAGTCACTGCAGGGGCCGAACTCTCCTTCACCCCTCACTTCCATGGCAACATTCTGTCCTGCTTGCACAGCACAAGCCAACTCTGCTACATCTACAAAAAGGACAAAAAAACTGTCTACAAAGCATCAGAGCACCCCACACATGTGGGTTTTACAGCGATGTCTGTTAAGTGTGGACACACATTTTGTTGTCTGCTGTTGCAGTGCAATAGATTTCACAGTAAGTTGGGTTTCAGGCCTTCTCTATATTGCAAAAAAGAAACTATTTATTTACACTCCTTTTCCCCCTATATTCTTTGTTTATACACAGTAAGTTTATACACAGTAAAACAAATATTTATAGCTCCTTGCTTTTTCCTGTAATACCCAAACTTTTTAAAGATATGATTTGAAATCTCTGATTTCTCCTGCTGTAACCTGTTGATAAATTAAAAGAAGAGATGCAATGGCAATTATCTGGAGAAAACAGCTATTTTCTCCAGTGTTTGGCTCATCGCTGATTAATATATATCTTGTAAAAGTGAATCTTAAAGAAAATGTGGCAAGTGCAATACAAACTATGCATACTTATCTAATGAAAGTTTTGTTAAATTTCATTTTTCTCTACATATTGAAAATACTTTTTGAAAGCAGTGTTCCTTTAAAAGAAAACTGTCAGGGGGCAACCTATGTTCATTGAAATAATGTAAGCAATATTATAAATACAGACTTCATATTATCCATACTGAGATATAGAATGTACACTGGATAAACTTCACAAATAACACATAATAACATTAATAGTCTGGAAAGAAAAACTGTGTGTTGAAAACTGAAATGTCTATATCAAAGTATACAGTATATCACCACTATATTCAGACTTGGAGAAGTGTGAGATTTTCATAACTGTTCAGCAAAATCTACTTCTTATTCTACATTTGGCCATGAACTTTTGCAGGTTTTTCCAGTGGATTTTGGCCATAAGTGTTCCTAGTTCTACCAGAACTAGAGATGTTCATTGACCCCCGTGTTCTGGCTTTGGTTCTGGATCTGGATTAACTTTTGGCAAAACCTCCTTGCGTGTTTTGGTTTTGGATCCCTATTTTTTTCTAAAATCCCTTTTTTGTTGCTAAAAATCACATAATTTTGCTTTTTTTACCCCATGCATTATTATTAACCTCAATAACACAAATTTCAAGTAATTTGCAGCCAATTTTGACTACCTCACAGGTCACAATTTTATTTTCATACACTTTCAAACATGACTGTAGCAGCCTGGCTGTATGCTAAGCAACAGATCAATGGCACAAATACACGGCAGTTCATAGCACATCTAGGAAACATTGCCACACAGCAGTGGCAGAAAAGAAAAGTGGTGCAAGATGGAATTGTCCTTGGATCTTGAAATCAGTTATGGTTCATTTGATCGCTCCACCCATTCCTTGGATAACTGTTGTAATTCTACAGCTAATACATGGCGACGAGCTCTGACCCCCCGGGTCCCTACCTCTACTACTGACTGTGGCTTTACAAACTCTACAAATGGCTAGCCAACTGTCAGGATTTGGGTAAAAATAATTCCACACATAAGAGGTGGATTTTTTGGTCTTATGCCCAGGCATGACAATGGCCTTCTTCTTATCACGTGCAAGAACTGCTTCCACTGGTGCAGGACTTACACAAATAACATCATCTTCTTCAACATCCTCATTAGCGCCATCGTCAGCTACACAAATATCCCCTTCATCCTGTTGCAATTCCAAAGTGGCATCCTCAATTTATGTATCACCAGCTACACTCGGGCTGCTCATGCACTCATCTGCAGAAATGCTGAAAGGGGCCTTCTTTATGGGTACACTATCATAAATGTCAGGATTACACATAGCACTCGTGGATAGACTCTCCTCAGGGATTTGTGACATTTCTGAATCTGAACATACATATTCCTCTAATGCCTTACTGTTTTCTTTCAGCTCGGCTTATACACATAATAGTATTTGGACACCACTTTTGGAGTCCAAATGACAAGGTCTTGCTTGGTCATGACTGACCTTACAAGAAGATGCCTCAGTGACAGTTGCAGAACTAGCACTCATAGAGAAAGGCGAAGGCCTCATTCTTTCCTTGCCACTGCGTGTGTAGAATGGCATGTTGACAATTGTATTTTTTTTGCTGATAACTTTGCCTGGATTACAGGTCTTTGTTTCTTGACCAAAGTAAAAGGTGTTTTTTTACTTTTTTGTTTCCCTGACTTAAAAACACTATGCACTTTAACATAGGCTTTAGCAGATGACGTAGAGGGATTACTATCATCATGACTGGTGCCAGCAGCTGCTTGGTGCTCCTGGTCTTCTGTGTACTGCTGTGAATCCATTTTGATAACACAGTACAATGTGACTGCAGATTAAGAACAACACTGCCACTCCTATTTTTTGTATTTCAGCAATGACAATTAGCAATGGAGCAATGGACCTCTCCTCTTTGTGCGTTACCTATATAACACTGTAAAATTTGACTGCAGATTTAGACCAAACCTGCCAGCCCTATTATTTGCATTTCAGCAATGACAATTAGCAATGGAGCAATGGAGCTCTCCTCTTTGTGTGTTACCTATATAACACAGTACAATGTTACTGCAGATTTAGAAGACCAAGCCTGCCAGACCTATTATTTCTATTTCAGGAATGACAATTAGCAATGGAGCTCTTCTCTTTATGTGTTACCTATATGCACAGTACAATGTAACTACAGATTTATAATTTATTATTTATTATTTCTATTTCAGCAATGACAATTAGCAATGGAGCCCTCCTTTTTGTGTTTTACCTATATAACACAGTACAATGTGACTGCAGATTTAGAAGGCCAAGCCTTCAATGGAGCTCTCTTGAATGTCACTGGAGACTTTGAAGAACACTGCTACCCCTCCCATTTCTTTTCTACCTATGACGCTGCCCAACTGCACTAGAGACTGCTACCCCTTTCTGTGTCCCTCTGTGAAATGGCGCAGGATTGCCGTGAAGGGCGGTACTTATAGAATGCAAAACTCACGAGATCCGACGACGTAACGATGATGTTTTGCCTCATTTTCGGTACTCGGATCTGCTAAGTTCGGGTGTGTTTGGTTATGGGGGAACTGAGCCTGAGCATCTCTAACCAGAACCCATGACACAGCAGAATAAATGTATTGCCATTGTCCCAGCTCTTGTTATAGATAATAGCTTCAGAAAATATGAATCTATAAATACAATGCAAAACAGCACTTCTCGAAATGGCAAAGCAACAGCAGCATTAGAAGATTGTATCACCAAAACTTAACACCTCTTTGAAACTGCCTCATCTATTTTAACTCTTGCTCATTTCTATTCAGAATCTTCAGTGTCTCATATGCATTTTATAATCATTGTTGAATTAAGTTTGACATAATTAAAATACGCTGCTGGTAAAAAGAAGAATAAATATTATTTTGGAAAAACATTGATTTTAACTTTCGAGAAGTTTGAGAACTTCCTCTATGACATTGCTAAGATTGATAACAAATGTAAAGCTTATTATTACAGGTGAGAAACATTTTCAGAACTGTTTCACAAAATATTCACCTCATTAAACATTTGATCACAAAATTTTGTCACACACCAAAGTTGAATAAAGTGACTGTCATTTTCCCTGCTCTATTCATAGACTATGAACTTGGCAAATTCCCAATATTTGGAATACAGTGTGGAATGGCAAAGTGCGGATTGTATCACTGTAACGTCACACCTCTGCTAAATGGCCTTTTCCGCTGCAAAGCTTGATTCGCGTAAAAGTACACAAAGGGCTAGATTTACTAAGCTGCGGGTTTGAATAGGTGGGGATGTTGCCTATAGCAACCAATCAGATTCTAGCTGTCATTTTGTAGAAAGCACTAAATAAATGAAAGCTATTATCTGACTGGTTGCTATAGGCAACATCCCCACTTTTTCAAACCCGTATCTTAGTAAATCTAGCCCAGAGTCTTCGCTCATCTATAATTGTTATGCAACACAAAAACACAACTAGTTTCAGCAGTTTGACAAAGGCGCTGTCTTTGACAACATTTGAGATATAAAATATTTGTGCAAACAGTAAGGGTTCTGGCAGATCTTGTTGGAAAATGTTAATTCATGTCAGATTTCCTGGATCACATAAATTAGATAAAAATATTCGAGAAAGCTTTACATATAACTTTATTTAAAATCTGACAAGCGTACAGAGACATATTTCCTTATTTCCATTTAACAGCAGCCATATCGTAGAATTACAGGTTTTACTTTCCATCTGCTTTTTAAGGCTTTGCACTAATGGTTTTTGTCACTCACCTCAGCTGTTAATCTCGTCAGTTTGTGTTGTGGGACTATTCTACCAATTTTTAATTTATAATTTAACTGCATTAAATCATGTTTAATAATCTACAGGTCACAGCTGAGTTCTAGAATGACTGACTTTCTCAGTGAAGACAACTAGACGTTAACATTAATGGTTGTGTCAGCTATAAGGTGCAGACACGTCAGCGTTAACTATTTTATCAGTGAGACATTTCTCTGGCCTGATATTTCAAATAATTAATTAAGCTCAGGTTAATTCATTCAAATGGTAATTGGAGAATACTGCACCAGATAAAGGTTTCCCTTATTAAATGGGTCATGGTTATGTCTCCCTTCTGTTCTGATTTCCTCAGGCCTGCCTTTAATTCACTAAAAATCTTTATCTTACAATGATTATTTTCCCATAACTCGGGCTACTGGTGTTGAAATAAGTCTCTATAGTCGTGTATTACCTTATTTGACACCCATTAATAAGTATAGGGTCAATTTTATGATCTGAGCAAAAGTTTTCATCTCTTTGCTGTCTGGCTTCTGATTTTTAAATTATGTGAGAGCTTCTAACAGTTCAGATAACCACAGCAATCATGCTTAACCCCACCCCGCTATCATTGAAAAGCAATAAAGAGAACTGGGTTATTGTGGTGTGACTAAGCTTTATAACTACACATCTGGGGTCACTAAGTTGCATCATACATCACAAAAACATGTGCTCCATTTGTATCTATGATATACAGAAATATTTATACAGATGCATCATCAATGAATCATTGTGTTTGTGGGCGATCTGACTGATCTAAGATACAGCAAACGCTTAAAATCACTTTGCATTTAAAGTGTCACGAGCTGCGGTGGTACCCGAGCTGCAGCGACTCGCTCCTGCCCCCTGGTTGCGTCCCGGCCTTCATCATGATGAGCGGGACGTCATTTCTGTTTTTTGTCCTGACCATCACTATGACAACGGTTGGGACGCTCTTTAATTCAGCTGGGCAGCCGAACGCTTGCGCAATTCTAGACAATTAATTATTATCTTGCTGGGGCTAATTAGGCCGTTCATCTGTGAGGGACCAACACATCTTTTTAGCCTAAATACACAGCAGGGAATCATTAATTTTCTATCCTGTGTATTCTGTTCTGTTGAAAAGACAGGGGACTATTTGAATAATGCAACAGCAAGTAATTTGGGAAATCACAGAGTGATGTTAGTTTAAATTGCGTTAAATCCAAGTTCAGAGAATATATTACATCCTGATGCTAAATAACTGATGTAATATCTCAGACTCTGTGGTGCCAGATAGGATCAGGGGGCTAGGGTACACTCTGCCAACATATGCATCAGAAACATTATATAAAGACCTGTATTTTATACTTTAACTCTAGTATACCAGCTGTACGGTGTTGATACCAGCATCTCTGTGTCAAGACCCTACCCAGTACCCTGCAGCCCTGATCCATAGTACGTGGTCAGGCGGTACCAGCCAGCCCACAGCAAAGCCACTGAGGCAACTATACCAGCTATCAAAAAGTAAACGGCTCTTGGTGCCGGTGAAGGAGCCTGGTGGTGGCAGCCAAATCCTCCTACAACTATTGTGCAGCTGGTATTTGCAAGTCGGAAAGTGTCTGGTGGTAGGTGACACCATTAGGAATGGTCAGTAACAGTCGGATACTGATGGTGAGAGAGTGATCCAGAAAAACTGTGTACCATCCCTTCATCCTCTTCACCAACAGGCAAAGTAAGCCCATCCGGCCACAGGATCCCCTGGATTTCTGCCTGCCCACGAAACTTGCTTTGGAAAATGGACTACATTTTGTTTCTGCCTTTTAAACTGACTTTGCTTTGTATCTTGTTTGCCATCTATAAGTGAACCCTGCTTTATTTAATGGATTTTGCTATCTCCAACTTGCATTTGAAAACTGACATTTGCCTTCCAGGGCAGCTTACTGAACATGTCCACCTGTGGAGTCTGTCACCGTTAGCAGAGATATTACTGTTGCTAAACTCTCTGGCAGCTTGCTCTATCCAGAGCTAATTGGTTACCTGCTCTTATTCACATGAGAAGACTATTCCTATTCATCCAGCTGTCGTGGCTGAGGTTCCAAGACTTTCACTTCTGAGTGAGCTACAGTTTGTTTCTAATAATAATATTATGATTCTTGCTTGCTAGTGTGTATTGTCCTTATAAACCAAAAACCTGCTTAAATTAGCATTTCTGGAGTTTAAGTACTGGATGCATCTGAGTACGAGCGAGCACATCACGCTCTTATAGAAATAAATTGACAACAGTAGCGCTTCACTTAAATATGCAGCCTGTCACATGTAATGGAGAGTCCACTCTCTCCACAAAATAAATACAAGTAGATAATAAAAACACACATGGACAATTAGCGCACACCTTTTCACATATGATGATACCAATCTCTTGGATGAGGTAATATTATTGTTCTATGAACGGGATGATACTTGCTATCCCTTTTGTTTCCCAAATGCATATAAAGGTTCTGGAATCCGGGCTCATAGAAAAAATAGAAAAATGGACACAATAATGGTGCAATACGTTTCAAGGACAGAGAATACATAAGAGTCCAAATGTTCCCATATAAAGGTTTTTATAACACCTTGTGATGATAAACTAAAGTTGCAGCAAAAAACACTCCTGTGTTGAAACACCATCGAATCCCCCAAAGGGTATATGCTTACAGGACTTCAATAAGTATAAAGCGTTGATATAAATCATCCATAGATGTCTGCACCAAATTCACTCTCCATTCCGAAATACATGTAGTAAAGAGATAATAAACAAATGCTGGTGCATTATCCCAAACATCAGGTTTATTACATAAAAAATATATCAATGAACAGAGGACCGCTGATAAAACAATGTAAAAGTATCACATCTTCAATCAGGCAAATAGTAATGAATAAACTCGTACCAGATGAAACAAGGATATTCGCATGTCATAAATCTTTCAAAGACACAAGATGGTCCTGCTGATGTTCCGGACCCGCTTGTATTTACAAACCTACGCGTTTCGACTCGACACCGGAGTCTTTTTCAAGGTTTTCAATGTATAATTTTATACCACCTGTGTTGGCCTGCATTGATGAATGTCTTTCTGACATTCCATCTTGGACGTACTCTTGCCACCTCAAACTCAATCTTTAGAGATGAAGCTTTCAATCTTTCCATCATCCAACTGAAGCTACTTCCCTGAACTATTTATTTCTATGTTACAACATGAGAAAAACTATATTCCTCAAGCTTGCTAGCTATGTGTCATGCTTCACTCAGAAGAGTCATCCGTTCCCCACATCCAATTTGTTTCCAAAACCTGTTACATGCATCTAAAAAACATCTCCACGATACACATGTATCTCACACAAAACACTGCAAAAAGTTTAATTAATGCACTGATAATTTCCCATAGTCATTACCTTACCAAACTTTGAACCTAAAAATCAATTTTGAGTGCATATTCCGTGCCAAGCACTCTTTTTTGCTGCTCCGCTCTGTCATTCCCTACAGTGCTTGGCTGCATTTTATAGAATACAATGCAAAATAGTTCTATTAACATCCAAAGCCACAATCTGCATGGGATCCCTTGTTACAGAAATTATTTCAGATTGCAACCACTCTGTGGTCTTTCTTCAAACAACAGAGCTTTACTCATGCTTCCAAACCATCAAGTGCTCCCTGGAACCTCACCTCCTCAGGCATATTTATTGAATTCCAGAGCCACCTTCTTAACTCCCTTAAAATATTTTACCAATTTATCACCTGTATACACAGTTTATGCAACACTTTTATTAGAACATTTATTCTCTTTTTATTATCAAATAACCTACTGACACCCAAACCAACATTACTGTTTGATTAAATCATATATACCCACTAGGCACTTTTTCACATTGACATCTGGATGAACTAATAGGCAATCCGTGGTGATTAACCTCATATATCAAACTCCTACTTTCTTATAGAATGTATGTTTGTGAGCAAGGCCCTCTTACCTATTTGTTTGTCAATACTCAGTTCTTGTTTTATTACAATATTTCCTCTCAATTGTATTACAGTAAGGACTATTTTTACAGTATATGAAGAGGTTAAGTATAATAATATTAGATACCTGTTTTTCATTATCCAGAGTTACGACCATTAATTAAAATAAAAGTAGTGGTGGATCCACGAAGAAATGGGACTTCTCTATTGTGTCAGGAGGTATTTTTCCAGATTGAAACAGATTGGCAGTTGCTTTATCTGGATCAATTTCAATTATAAGATAGGGATCACAGGAGATCCAAAATAGGTTGAACTTGATGGCTTGGTGTCTTTTTTCAATCTCAACAACTATGTTACTTAAATGATTACAAAAATTCCAGATTATCAGTTTTCATTCTAACCTAATACATATTTTTTGGTGAAGTTCTCTTGAGGCGGGGATCTCAGATTGCTTCCAGGCACTAACTAAATCCGATCTGTGCAGTTGCCTCCACAATATACGTTAAAAGCCTTGCTTAATATGACCAGGCCAAGAAGAAACATCTTAGGCTCAGGAGGAACATTAATGCCCCAAATTTCAGACAGGACCTGTGTTACCTTTTGTCAAAAGGTTGGACACATCAGATGTAGACATGGGTACCTATCACCCCACATCCTCAAAACAGAAAGAACTTGTGAGGCTTTACTGGAGTGAGGTATCAACAAAACACAAATGTAACGACTCTCTCCTTATGGATAACAGAAAATGTAAATGTTATACCTTTCCTCTTCTGATATCTTTTCTTGTAGATCTTCTTTCCATGCTCTTTGGTATGAACATTTATTGGAAGTTTTGATATTGGTTATTATGTCATAGTACAATACTTGTCATTAAGGTTTACTAATAATTTAATAATAGTTTAATAATTCAAAGGCAGTTTTACGCCATTACCATTTTTTTTAAGGACCTTGGATATGAGAAGGTGTTACATTTGTAAATAAGCAAAACTTTCATAACTAGGAATAGAATAGTGTTCAATAAAATAAACACAATTTATGAAGGAATGAAAAGAATTGGGAACAGAATGATTCAGCAGTATTAAACTAGCTGATTCCCAAAAATAGAGGGATTAAAGTACTGGTGAAAAGGTGGGATTACTAAACATTGGTTTATGTAAAGTATATACTCTCTCTTTAATGCATAAAAGTCCCACAATTTTAAAAGTGCGCGTACAGAGCGGAGAGTATTAGAAATCTGTGAACAAGCAGAAAGAGCTTCTTCAATGTCTAACCATGGCATCCAGTCATGGGGTGATTATACGGCACACGGGCAAACTGCTCAGCCAGTCACTAAACTAGCCTACATTCTGGGCCATTCGTAAATGGAATTTTTTTCTTTCTGTAGTGGCTATACAGTTTGATGGAGAGGCAGAACGGGGGAGGGAATACAAATGCTGTAATTGTGAAGTGAGGCACAGCCAGATATGTGGAGACGTCAAGTCAATAGCCGTATCACTTGTGAGTGCCTGAGGTGCAAATACACATTGCTGATAATAACAAGCTAGTCGGTTCTGATTGACTGATTGCAGCTTTCTTTATTGCCTTTGCCTACATTATATGACTTTGTGGGCATATTTTAGAATTAATTTTTTGCAACACAAATGTACACGAGAAGGAAAATTATACATTGTGTATTAGAGGTTCTTTTTATTTAAATCAAACCTAATAGTGAATGCATTTTTCGTTATCAAAACAAAAGTGAAAAACTTTTCTTGTGCTTATGACCTGGTTGGGTGTACCTGTATCTTGGTGTAAGTATGCTGGCGTAAACCTGCTACAGATGCTACTGGTGCATCCTTTAATTCTGGTGCACGCCTTTGTTCTTGATTAGGGTGTGAATATGCTATTTTTACATGCAACTTTGTTTAGACATACGTGCCCACCTCAGCACCCCTAGGTCTCTTACCAGTAGATCATCTATAAAAGAACCCCCATTACCTTTAGTCACATAAGAGAGATCATGTGGAAAATCCTAGCTGTACAGGAAATTTGTTATGTATTAATATATTTACATTTGTTTGTTTAAACTTAGAAAACTAAAATATTAAGTATAATAAAAGCAATAGTGGTTTAACTGTGGTTCAAATTAATGTAGTAAGGTTTAAAAATTTTTAATTGAATCAGGGAATTTGTCACAAATTGAAGTTTTAAAGATGTGATCAACCTAGCTGTAAATAAAAGACAGAGCTACGTAGCTGGACATGAGACCTCTCTGGAGAAAGCGCCTATATGTATACATTATGATGCTATATTGGTATAGTAGCAGGGTCACGTGGGTCTGATTTGTATTGTGTAGCAACTTTTATATATTAGCAAATTATTTGGTAAATAGACCAAAAATTCGATTTAGAAATAAGATTTGTTGCTTTGTCCCGTTGTTGTTATGTCGTGTTGTGGTGAGGTTTCCTTCCAGCGGTCAAACAATTTTTACAACCAAAAAAATGATCTTTTACATTTTTATGCTCTGTCACTTTGTCGCGTTGTCGTTATGGGTTACTTTTCCGATGCTAAATAACTATGTCAGATTTGGCAGCTGTGAAAGATATTCGGCAACAAACAAACTTATTTCTTTTATGTATATAGATTATAGGGCTATATGGTGACATATGATGTGCAAAATATATATATATTTTTTACATACAGTGTTCATTAAATATGTACATTTGTCCCATACTTTGTTTTGTATGACAAAAGAATAAATCACTTTTATGCCACAACTTACATTCTGATAATTGCTCTAAATCAGAGGTGGAACTAGCGAGCTGTGGGCCCCGGTGCAGGGAAGTGGGGAGGATGGAACCGGGGCCCCCAGCTCACTAGTTCCCTGAGCAGCGGCCTCATTATCTCCAGGGGCCCGGATGCACGGCACCTACTGCACCAATGGTAGTTCCGACCACTGCCCCAAATGCCAGTTATTCTCATTCTCTCATTTTTTACCCATGCCACAAGTTTAGAATTTATATGTTTTCTTTGTATCATAATTCAGCTCACTAAGTATAACCTTTGTAAGCACAACACACTAATCTGCACACAACATGCGTTACTTTGCACACCGTGAAGAAAAGTGCTGGCAGCTTTGTATTATACCGACTGAACAGTTATTTGAAGAAATAATTTCCATGTTACCCATTCTTACAGCCTAAGTGTCAAATGTGCATACAAGGTTATTACAATATTTACATTGTCCTGACTTATCAGAACCAAAATTCATTCTATTTCAGGAGTGTTTTAATTAAGCTATAAAACAAAATAGGTTGGAAGGTTGTGTGCAATAACCATATATCAAAAATGCTTCCGCTTTATATTACAATTACATGTTCCAGGCACTGCTGATAAAAATAGAACCTGCAATAATGCATTAAAGGATGGAGACACTGACATTTTTAGAATAATTTTGTGGATTTATTAAATAATATCTTTGACTAACAAGACTTTTCAGCATGATTGCATTAGAAAGTATTTTACAACAAAGGCTACAAGAATAACTGGCATTTGGGGCATTCACAATTGCTTGTCTGAATGTAAGTTAATAGGTAGAATATTAACCCTTTCATCTGTATCAGTTGCTTTTATCTCTAGCTTCAAATGTCATTTGAAAAGGAGAAAGAAGCACTTGTGCAGGGGACTGAATAAACTGCTTATCTGTTCACATTGTATGGCGTGTGTACAAAGCAGAGAGGATTATAGCTGTCATTTATATACCAGAGTTTTTATATTTCTGTTTATATTTTCCTCTGCACATTTTCATCCCACACAATTTAGGTTAATAATGCCGGTACCGATCCAAATCTTAAAATGATTCTGGTTATTTGGAATGCAATTTTCTGAATTAAACGCTTAGAAATAGGGAGAATCTCATAGTTTGGGTGTCAAAAGTAAGGCAGTTTTCTTCAGACAGGGCCCAGGGAGCCACGTTGGGGCTGATGGGATATTTTTTTTAAAAACAATGAATGGCCAGTGACTTTTCGCTGGTCTATTGGACTCGCTACTGTTTAACCCCTTGGAATCTCACTTGCTTAATATGGATTCTCTGTGTGCCGACTTGGCTTTGGACTATTGGATTAGCTCCTGTTTAACCCCTTTGAATTTCACTTGCTTAATACTGTTTCTCTGTGAACCGACTTGGCTCTGGACTATTAGACTCGCTACTGTTTAACTCCTTGGATCCTCACTTGATTAATACTGCTACTCTGTGTACACACCTGGCGCTGGACTATTGGACTCACTCCTGTTTAATCCTGTGGAACCTTGCTTGCTGTCTTTTGCTATGCTGTGTACTGACTTGGCTCTGGACTATTGGACTCGCTACTGTTTAACCCCTTGGGACCCCACTTGCTTCATATTGCTACATTGTCTGCCGACCCTTCCGGATATCTAACCTGCGTTATTGTAAACTGTGAAGCTTAATTCTACTTATTGTCTCCCTGTCTGCATTATCTGGCTTCATCAAGAGCTACGCTTCTAGACCTCTTCATCTCAGCTCCACTCCGGACCCATTTTCCTACCCTCCTACCACGCTCTGGGCAGATACCTGGCCCTCCTGCTGCATCATCTGTCTACACTTCGGATACGCCTGCTACCAGCCATTGGAATCCAACTACTGGAGGCAGGTTTCCTTTCTTATTGTTACCTTAACACCACTTTGCTGGAAAATAGGGCAGCATCCCCAGGACACTGAAAAAACTAGAAAAGAATGGCATCGCAAGAGAAATGGCTGAGGAATATTTAGGTGCATGTGCACACTGTTTGGTTGTGGTAATTGCTATTACGGATTGTAGAACTTTATGGTAATTGAGGCAAAAAGAGACTGTACACATTATATATATAGCTAGGACTTTGACACTATTTGACAATTGGACTAACATTAGGGTGCTTCTGTCACTCTTACCAGGCATTGGGTAAGTACTATTGCAGGTTCTATAAGCCTTCCCTTTTGTTGTATAATGCCCAAATTACTTCAATGATGACTACGTGTTGTAAGTCAATGTTTATATATTTTTTTGTGTTTGTTATAAGGAGTACTTCCTCTTCTACTACAAAATATAAGGCCCTGAGAATCCAACTAGGTGTTCCGTGACCTATGACCCTTTATATGTATATGGAACTCCTTGGTGACTTCTCATATCCTTATATTTCACAGTAAGGGGTGTATTACACCATATATTATATGATGTGATGCCAGCAGAGCATAGACGCAAATACAGAACAGGAAAGCATAGCGCAATTTTTTGGGAATTTAGCACTGACCGTGATTGCTACTTTTTGTATAATCACAATCAATATTTTGTATAGCCACACTCCTGTTTAAACAATTTGCTCACCACAAGTTCCCAAGCAATATGGGTTATGGATGGGGGGTGCATTTTCAAGCTTCACCCCTTGAAGCCAGTTTGTCTAGAAATGCCCTGGTTGGAAGTGATAAGTGATGAAACAAGCTGAATGTGTGAACTCTGTTCCATATAAACGTGCATTTGACTCAAGGAGCAATGTTCTCTCATAAGCAGCCTAACATTATCATTCTGCGGTTAGGAGTGCCATGAAACATTGTAGATGTGGACCCACTATGCCCCTTGGTGATGGCTAATTTGGAGCACATCATTTAATGTTAAGCCAGTTTTCATAAAACAATGGGCATTGTGCAGCCCCTATGGTTCGTTTTGACAGGAAAATGGTAGATACAGGCTAAAGTCGGGACTGGCATCTCACATTCCAAATCAGAATTCTAGTGCAAGGTCTAGGGCAAGCATCACAGATTAATAAATGGATAACCTAGCCAAAGTCAGCACTATAAGCCAACAAACATGGTTAAAACAAGCTGAATCAGTAAACAATAACATGGTCTGATAAATGAGAGCCTTAGACAATGGTTGCCAAATAACCTATTGCTGAGCACACAGTGCGATTAATCAGATGCTTCAATAAAACAAGCACCTGCCTATAGAGCAGTGCTGACACACAAGACGCAAATGACTAGGAGCAGATCACCTGAGATAGTTTGACTGTATGGATCTTCTGTTGAGATTCCAGCCCAGATGGAGGATGCATTATCAGTAAAGTAGTTTGCAAACTCATTGCACCTTCACTGGTTGCATCAGGCTCCAGAAATACTGGTCTGCAATACCTCTCCACTGTATGGAAAAGCTGAGCTAGTCTGTTGTTTGCTGCCATAATCTCACTTGACCGGAGCTCTGACTTTTTATGGGTGACTGTGAATTGCTATTCTACAGTTTCAGTATATTTGATTAGTTTTATTGATTCACATTTCCTCCCACTACTCAAGTGCTACTCCTATCTGCCAGTTTGTATAATTGTATAACATAGCCCTCAGCAATGGTTTACATGTTAAACTTTCTCCATCATCTCCATTTACTCTATTCAATTTAATCTAAATTCCATACCTGGCCTTCTGCATTTTGCTCTGATAAACTATTTTTACTCACACTTTATAGACTTCTCTTGTGCTGCACTATTTCTCTGGGAGTCTCTTTCTCATGTCATCGGATATCACAGAGTCTTCAAGCCTTTCAAATATCCATAAAAACTAATACATTCAATAATGAATATAACCTGACACTATAATAACTAGATTTACCCAACTGATCTGATAGAACTTCCCTACCTACTGATGCAATCTCAATGCATGTCTTAGATCCCCCCATCTTTTGTTTCAATCCATTTTCCAGTAATTTCATTCCTGTTGTGTCTTCAATTTCTTTAAATGTAAAATGTATTTAGTTTTTAATAATGCCTTCTATGTCTATATTGCCTAAGCTGTACAGCACAGCAGAAACAGAATTTGTCACTTCATAAATCTGCAATAATATAGTCGGTTTACGTATTTTTGATTGAAAGGGAGGACATACTTCACCAAAATTAACCATATTAGCAAGCGTTCATGGGAAAGTCAGATTGAAGAATTAACATAATTGTCAACATTTGTTTAGATAGTGGTATCATGTTAGCAGGTATAATGGAGGGACAGGAAATATTATTTGTCAACAAGGAGAAAACACATTTTATTGAAATGTCATCACTGTAATATTATTATATATTTGTTTTTATATCATTTTGAAACATAATGATCTTAACAAACTGATGACTTTTTAGATAGGTCACTAAAGTTTTAAAATAAAATAAATAGCCCTACATAATTTGTTTTTAAAATCAACTGTTTTATTTTGTAGTTAATTAAAATTATATGAACAATTTACCATCTGCCAGACACATTACCCCTTAGTTTGCTGTGAGTCTGTCTTTTTACAGTATATTAAGTATATTCTAACTACTCTACAACTGGTTATATTCCACATCCAGCAGAGTTATATAATGTACTAGGCTTTTTTTTTTTAGATATTTTGCCTTCATGGAAAAACTAGTGGGATCCTACAATTTTATAGGCAAATCAGATTGGGCACATCTGATTACAATGCAGTCTAAAGTATTCACAGCAAACAATATTTCCCTACAAAGATGTCCATGTGTGGACATGTTTAATGTTTTAGATTTTCTTTTCCAAGTCCATAAAGCTGATTAAACAGCCTCCATACTTTACCTTATGCTGCAACCAGTGTGGGTCAATTTAAAGGATTTCTACAGTACAGTTGCAATTCTCCATAATCCCTTTATTTAATCCCAGAGTTCTCCTGGCAATTGCATAAAAATGATATAGTCCGCTCACAATACCATAACTTGATGGCAAGGCGTAGTGGTGAGGGATATGTGTGACAAAATTTGGGGTGGGGAATGGCATAGTTTTGGCAGTACTTGTTCTGGGAAAGAAAAATCAAAAATATGAAAGCGATGGGATAAGGGGGTAGCAGACACAACCCCATGAATAGTGATGGCTATATTTACTCAGGTGACTTCAACAGTAGCCCAATTTTCAAAGATAAGCCACTAGTGATTTAATTAAAAAAATCATTCTTGATTTGTTAAAAATATGATGAATAAATAACACCCACTGAAGATCCCTGTTCTGTTTACAAAGCAATTGTGACTAAAAATAGTTTAGCCCCCATCCCCCATAGATCTCAGTGCCAGTCTTGGCTTCACACGACTGACAATGTTTAAAGTGCTCCCCCTACAAATTCTTGAGCAAAGAAAACATTAAGAAATGCCCTATAGTGGAATACTCCAGCTCATTATAAAATGTTCACCATACACTCAGTCTGGCACACTTCTATCCAGCAGACAAAGGTTTATTCTTGTCACGGCAATAGGGTTTCTCGGGACTCTTGGGACTAGCTGTGGCTGGAGTGTAGAGGAAACTGGGATGAATGTCTTGCTCATTGATCTTGATCTAATCCCGTACACTGGATATTAGGAGGAGGAATGCTGGACTATACTCCGTACTGGAATAAATGACTGGAATCTGGACCTGATGGACTGGAACCTGGATGTGGGAACAGGGGAGACCTGAACCCACGACCAGGGACTCAGTACCTCCAAAAACTCAGAGACTCAGACAAATATAGAAAATGTGACATTATTTTAAAGTTTCAGTGATGTCCTTAATTCCTAGTGAATTGATAGGCTAAATATTGGTTCATCCCACAAAATGACTGTCTCTTCTGTGTATTGCTGGTTAAATTAGCCAGATGGGGGAGAAGTATACAGAAGGAACATTATTTATCTAATGAGGATGTATTCAGGGGATCAGTGTAAATACAGCTTTACTCTGTGACATTTCCAGCAATGCTGTCTCTTCTATGTAAAATGTGTGTGGCTAGAGAACGTAGCGTGATTTTGGGAGCCAAAGCTTGGGTAACTGCAGGCTCCAATTATATAAATCTGGCAATGCTTCTGATTAATTATGGAAGGAGGCATTATCAGGAGATTGCATAAAGTATTAAATCTAAAATAACTTCTCCCACATGTGATGATAGCTGCATTGACTAGTGGACAAAAAAATGGAAACACTAATGCCAAGTCATTTAATAGGGTTTTTGGCCCCATATGCAACCAGTATGGCTTATGTGCACCATGGCATTGAATCAACCATAGTCTGGAATTGTGCGGGAGGGATGCAGCACTATTCTTCCACAAAAAAGTAATTCATCCGATGCCTGGTTGGTGTCAGAAAATGCCGTCTCAGGTGTCTGTCCAGAATATCACATAAATGCTTGACTGTGTTATATTCTGTTAACTGATAAGACCATAACATATGGACATTAACAGTGTCATGCTCACGAATCATTCCATAAACACACAAACTCTATGCATGGTACATTGTTATCCTGGAAGACACCGTGTAAAAAATGCTTCAACATGCGGTGAAGATGATAACTTAATACCATAATATGGCTATTAGCATTGATTTTGCTTTCTAATGGAATTACTGCAGCAAAACATTGACAGGAAAATTCTCCCCACAACATTACGAAAGCACCAAAACTCTTCACTCTTGGAAACAAGCATTTAGGGCTGCAGAGTTCCTATGGTTGGTGTCACATTTGAGCTCATCTGTTTGTTGAGGAAATGTTGAAGGATGATTGATCTGACCTATATCACTGCTCAGCAGTCCACAGTCTATGCTCTTTGATCCAATGTATGCACAAGATGTTTTTAAACTACAACTCGACTTTCATATTTTCCTCTTTGGAGCTCTCATTGGATCATGCTTTAGTAAATTGGATGCTTAAGCCACAAGTTGAGATGTATCCGTTGGTCTGCAGGTACTTGCCTATTTTGCTTGTCCCTTTGAATTACTGAATGGCATCCCAATCCTAGAGTATGCGCTTCTGCCTGCTATCGCCTTTTATTCATGATGTTCTTCCTTTAGAGCCCCATGCTACCATCATTTTACACACTGTTGCTTGTAAACCAATAGCAAACCAAGCTGTCCTGGTATCGGAAGTGCTTGACAAATACACCCCAACAATCACCCCAACAATCACCCCACCTTTAGTGTCACCGAGGTCTCCTCTTGCAGTCATGCTAGATGTGAAGGCATCCAGGGCAGACCTGTATTTTTATACCTGACCGTAAACCTGCTGGGATGTTATTTACTTAATGCCTGAGTGACACCTGTGTTCACATTCTTTGTGTTCAATATGGATAGTGTCCCTCATTTACCCTCATTTAACTTAAATATAAACTGGATGTGCATAAAAATCATTATGTCCAACTTAAATGTATTTTTTATGTTTTGTCATTATAACAATCGATATTTTAGATATAGCTCCTAGTTAATGTTGTCCTGTTAATGTCAGATTATATCATATGCAGAATATGAGGATTCTTCTACAAGAATCTGGCATTCAGCCTGCGTACTGGCTTTACATACATTCCATATATTCCATATATGCCCAGGCTGGAAGCTGTAGTATGTGCTGCTCATTTTACCATCAGTGAATGCATTGACCCCTAGAGATTTTATTTGTCTTGCAGTGCATATTGATTTGGACGAGAAACATTTTGGGTCAGAGAACACAAACAGGAAAATTACATGTTATGGCTTGCTGACTTTATTAATTCATTCTCCTCCTTCATCTTTGTAATTTACTCACAAATGATCTAGCTCCCAATAATCTCATTGAAACAACCCATCATCTGCTCAGAGTTATACAGCACCGATGGGTAATGAAAAATATTCAGCATGACCTTGTGTACACATTGGGGTTAGCAAGTAATATGTATGTATGTGTGATGGCATCCCAGTATATATATAATGGAAGAATAGATCAGAACAATTTCTAGAAATGCAGCAGAGTTTCAAAAATATGCTCAATATTTCAGCATTTAGATATTTAAACAGGATCCTTATTGTTGCTTTGGTCTTTTTTTAAATTAAAATAAATAAGTAAATAAATAAACACAATGCATCATTTATTGCAATATATATCAGCCCTATCTCATATGTTTGATAATTACATGATTATATTGTGTAAACATAGTGTAATGTAACTTTAGTATTCATTCTGTATTCTTTAATTTTGTGAGTGTTATTATTTGCTCTTTTACATAAGGCAAATTGATTTTAGTTTGCAGAGATGTCTCCTGAAAGCGAAGACTGAGGGCTATATTTACTAAACTGCGGGTTTGAAAAAGTGGAGATGTTGCCTATAGCAATCAATTAGAATCTAGCTGTCATTTTTTAGAACGCACTAAATAAATGAAAGCTAGAATCTGATTGGTTGCTATAGGCAACATCTGCACTTTTCCAAACCTGCATTTTAATAAATCTAGCCCTAGGTGTGCACCTTGCAGCGCGCTGGACAGACCATCTAGGCATTTTAGTGCAAACCAAGTCGTCTTGTGGTTTGCGTCCACTTCACTTTATAAATGCTGTCTTCAGCCTAGTATACTGGCAAAAACTCTGGGTGCGAAATTTCCATCTATGCAAATCAGGGATAGCTGTCAAGTATGTTTATAGTCTGCAATATCATATTCCCGCTAATACAAATTTCCTTTCATCCTTATGTTAAAGTCCCATTGTGCCATGTCTGTCACTCTGTCACTTAACAAGTAAAGTGTATTAATGTTGTATGTGTATATATATATATATATATATATATATATATATATATATACACACATCACAGTGAAACTCTTTCCTCTAATACCTATTACCCTGTGGATTATTGTAGTGCATTAAACTTAATTCAGTAGTATTAAAATAAGAGTAAATGAATCAGCAAATGTTACGGAAATGTTTTCCCGTGTGAGTCATCCTGTGTCATTAATTCCACTCTCTCTCTCCTGTTCACGCACAAATGAGATTATGTTTTTTTGCAATATTTTCTTAAAGAGCAAAAGCATAAACTGTTTGATAATGCATGCAAAAAGGACTTCCTTTTATTGTCTGCAATAAAAATGTTATTACAGCTAATAAGCGCAAGTTATTTTGTAATGTTTTTGCACTAATGAGCTCCAGGCATTTGACCATATTAACTGTGCTATTTCATTTATGTACAAGTAGAGGGAAAATGAGCAAATGTTGTTAATCTTGTGCTTGTTTATAATAGTTTAGGACCTATGAGGTCCTTTAGAAGTATTGTAAGTACGTTTTCTCTCCCTGCTTTTCAGACACTGCATAAAAAAGGGCAGCGATGTTCTAACCAGGCCAATGTTGATAACACTTTGACAATTTTTTCTCCACAGTATTCATCATTAAAATATCGAGGTTACCAGAAGACCTAACCTATAACAATGTAACAAATATTTGTTTTAATTAAAGTAGTATAAGAAAACATCATCTGCAGTGACTAATAAAATAAGATTGTGACTGGATCACTTATAAATAACTTATGGTATACATTTATTTAAAGGAAATAGCGCAGGGCGCTTATTTATATAATTGCACATGAACTTATCTTTTATATTGTGTATATTTTGGTAAGGGAAATCTTTAATTTCTGAGACCAGGGGGAGAATTTTTTTTTTTTCTGTTTTAACCTTCCTAGAGGAAATGCCTTATATCTGATACAATAAGCCTTTGTTTTAAAGCCTTTTATATATCTTGGTGTAAGGAAATGTCTTGTTTGGGGTTTACAACTTTTCCTGGGGAATTCTTTTCTTTGGAAGAAATGTGTATTCTGCAACTGTTGGGAAAAAAGGACTCGTGCTAATCTCATGCTAATTAGACCTTTTGATGTGTGAGGGTCATAGGAAGACGTAATTAGAATTGCTGTTCAGTGTAAGATGCAGGATATCACAGCAAGGTTTTAAGATATCACAGATAAGCATAAAAAATATTAGCTTTGCAATGCATGTAAATCCAAATTTGTGATTCCAAAAATAGCCTGTGCCCAAATCAGTATAAAATACACTGTCTTGAACACTGAAATGTATCATTCTGATGTTCCATCTGACCTGATCACCTGGTACCTTCAACCAGTGTGAGAGCAAATAAACATCACTTGCTTCAAAGACATGCTTGAAACAATCTTCAATATTGCTGTATTCTTGTGACCTGCAGATTAGACCCTAAATCTAATCCGTTCTCCCGCTATTTCTGAGGTTGGACCCAGCTCTCCAGTACCACCACTCTGCCCCTACCCAGCAGCTGGCCAGTGTGATAGGCCAGCGGGATCCATCCACAGTACCCTGATCCATAGTATGCGGTCAGGGGTACCAGCCCAATTGTACCAGCACGGGAGTACACTAGCAGCGACGGTTACCCAGAAGGAACGTGGTTCTGAGCGCCATAAAGGAGCTCAGTGGTGGCAGCAGGCTTCTCCTACTGTGGCAGGAGAGGCATATTCCGAATAACGAAAGGGGACGGTGGCAAAGTAAGCCCAGCCAGTTCCCAGTAACAACAGACAGGGTGGCATAGGCGGTCCATCCTGTCACAAGGATTATTTTAATAATAAAATTAGTATGCCCAACTATTTTCTAAACCCCCCCCCAAACTTAACCTTAAAGAATAACTCTAAATGTAAATTTTGCTTTAGAACACTATAGGCTTGATTCATGTTCGAATGTTCGTCCGTTTGCATAATGTATATTACGTGAAATATCTCTGCGCTTGTTCAGAAATGAACCTTACACCAATGAACAAATTGCATGCAATTCATATCAGAATGCAAATGACTCTTACAACTGCCTGCGACTTTAGAGGTGGACCAAGGATGGAACGGAGCGAACAAATGTAGCCCATGTACAGTAAGGGTGTTCCCATACAAATGTGACTGATTCAAGCCGTGGGTTTCATGTAAGAACACTTGTTTTCAATCTTATAATTTGCACCCTCTATAGGTAAGGTGTAAATGCCACTGAGAGTGATAACTGGCACCAGATCTTTTTTAATTTAAAAAGTACCTGTATGCCTGCCACTAGCACAGAACATGTATGCAAGTAAGATAGGCGATAAAATGCATTGTATGTACAGTATGCATTGCAGGCATCTTTAGTTATGGATTTAATGTAAACCTAAAAATAAAAAAATATTTCTATAAATGTAACTTAGGAGATGTTCTTTTATTTTATATTAAAATATATTTTTTATGTGTTCTGATGTGATCTTTTATTGTACATACATATACATATGCATATATAGCAGTCTGCTCTATGGGCCTGAGTCATTAAAAAGAACAAGGCAAAAAAAGGAGTATATTTTATCCTAGACAAAACCATATTACAATGCAAGGGGTGTAAATTAGTTTATTATTTTGTACATGTAACATCCCCTTCCTTACCATCCCCAAGCAAGTGGGTGTTTTTTTTTAATAAATGTATGTGCCTGGGGTAGACTATCCTCTTACCTTGAATATCTATTAGCACAATGTCTCCACCTTGGTCAAATTTAGTAGGCTTTTCATCAGTGACCAAGGAACCCTCTGCCCCCTACTTCAATATCGCAGGCGCACGATAAAAGCAATGGCAATTCTACATAGTGGGTTTTGAAAGCCATGCCGGCACATTTATTGTTTAGAGCAGACCTTCAAAACTGGATTATGTGTCAAGTTTGACTTTTATTACTAAATTAAAAGCTATATTAAGAATATCTACTATAATCTATTCCTAAGAGCTGCTCTAACCAGCAGATTAACATAAAATAAGTTTCATTATAACACGTCACAATTTAAACTTCAGTGCTGTATACTTATAATTTTTCTCTCCTCTCTAAGAAGTAGTTACCTTATATATTAGCCTAATACTTCGATTACAGCCGCATCAATACATATGTTTTGGCTAATCTAAACTTCTCAAATTTACATTTCAACATCAGATATATGCATAAACATTTCAATATATGAACATTAAACAATGAAGGGCCTTCCACTTAATTCTAGAGTCCCACCAGCCTCCTGTTAGTTGAACTGTAAATCCAGCTGTAAAGTTCAGTTTGCGCAGTATGACATCACTTAAATTAGCCGTTGTTTGCAGCGTAGAAATATCAGGCACTTTAGCAATACTCTCCTCGCTCAATTCAGCAATATCTAGCCAAAATACTTTCGCCTTAATTGTGGTTCATTATCTGCTTTCACTAAGGTGCAATTTTCCTCACATAAACTCTTTCATCATCATTTATTTATATAGCGCCACTAATTCCGCAGCGCTGTACAGAGAACTCACTCACATCAGACCCTGTCCCATTGGAGCTTACAGTCTAAACTCCCTAATATAGACACACACTTACACATAGACACAGACAGACAGACAGAGACTAGGGTCAATTTTGATAGCCACCAATTAACCTACCAGTATGTTTTTGGGGTGTGGGAGGAAACCGGAGCACCCGGAGGAAACCCACGCAAACACAGGAAGAACATACAAACTCCACACAGGTAAGGCCATGGTCAGGAATCGAACTCATGACCCCAGTGCTATGAGGCAGAAGTGCTAACCACTAGGCCACTGTGCTGCCCACAGAAGGAAGAATCTGGTACTTTCCAATACTATAATGCTATTAGCATGAAAAATAACAGACTTACAGTTGGTACATCCCTTAGGTCTAGCTCAGCACAGGTTCTAGATAACAATATAAGGGGAACTATTCAATTAACATAGTCTCTTTCTCTAATTATACCTATCCCTACTTCTATCCCTCGTCACAAAGTCCAGAACAAGGGCTTACTCACTATCTTTGGGTCTCCGAAACCTGCTCCCTCACTAACTACTATAGCAATATATATTAAACTCACTGCCGTACGATAAATAGGAAATACAGGTTACTTATCACTTCCAGGTTCTGCCACCAGCTGCAGGATGCTCTTCTCCTCAAGAATATTCTGGTTCTGTTCTCCTCAAGCACACTGGATCCACAAAATGGCGTTAAACTGTCATCACTACCTCTCTGAACCTCAGCCACGTTGCCTTCCGCAGGGGATGTTGCCTCCACCTCTGCCCAATGTTGTAGCCAATTTTATGCCCTGACTTCCTCAGCTGGAGCCGTTTAGCATAATTTATATTCCTGTCAACACTGTCTCTCACAGCCTCAACCCTGTCCTGGTTCTCTCCACAGTTATTTCTGCCCTACCTCCTCTCTTCTTTCTCCTTTGGTAGTTTTTTCTCCTAAGTGCTTACTGGGACTTGTCGTTTTTTTCCTCTCCCTTCTTGAATTAATTGCCCATTCGCGGACACTCGCATCTGCCAGCGCTATACACTTAAAAAGAATACTGATTATTTTGTCATGTAGCATAAAAATAATTGATCATTTTATATTTACGCTAAAATTTAAAGTTGATTTAGGACATTCCAACAATAAATCTGTACCCACATTTTAAATTTATTACCCCCTCCAATACATTATGTTTTTACCGAGGTGCAAAGTTACTCCTTTGTTTTTTTCTACATACAGACAGTACCCAGAGAGTACAGAGAGTACCCAGATTCAAATCAAACCATATCTTGAGATATGCTTGGATTTGAATATTGTCAAGTTCACTGCTGCTTTTTTAAAACGCAACTTGCCTGGAAGTTACGTTCGGACTTGAATCAGTCCCTATGGGGTTGATGCAGAGTGAGTGAGTACTTTGCCATATTGCGTAGCAGATCTTGCATGCAATTGTTCTGTGTATGCCCAGAAAAGTGAGGGCACACATAAGCGCCCATGAAAATTTGTGCGATTCTGCCACTTAAACGTGGGAGCATTCTTAAGTTGCCGCAATCGCGAACAGATTAATTTTTCCATGTAATATTCCCTGTTATCTCCATCCTGAGATGGCAATAGCGATAAGAAGACCATGTTCCACTATGGTCCATGTTAAATAGGAAGCTTTAGTGGAACCTTTCACTGGTAGATTGACCTTGGTAGATTGTGAGTTTTCTCCAGAGAAATAGGTTTTCTCTCATTCAGAAATAAGCCCCAGTGGCCCTAATAAAGCTCTACATGGTGATTTAATATTTGACATCTCTATTTTAAATGTTAATAACTTTAGTAGCAATATTGTCTTTCTTTCAGTACAATATTGATTTTAATTTTCATGCCAAGATTGTTTTAGCAACACCGAGTTATAATGAGCTTGTAAGTCCTTAACATAACGGTACAGCTCTTTCTGTAGTACTGAAGTGATCATGACTGATTGCGAATCACCTCTGATAGGTGCTTCCTTTATTGCTCGTGCTTACATAATTTTGTGGGCATCTTTTTGGATTACCATTTTTGCTACTTTCATTTGTACACAAGAAGAAAGATTAAACCACTGCATTATAGAGTTTTTTTTTATTTAACTGAAACCTAATAGTGAATGAGTTTTCCCACTATCAAAACAAATGCAAACAAACTCTTGTTCTGATAACCTGGTTGGTTGTAAATGTATCTTGGTGTAAGTATGCCTAATGTAAATATGGAGCATACACTACTGGTGCAGAGACGATGCCTCTTGAAAAGTGTGGGCATAAATATGCTATTTTTACATGCAGCCTTTTAGAACTTACTTTCTTTAAGCATATGCATCCAACTAAGCATAAGTCACAGTATGTTTTCAACACTGGAGCCCTATTCCCATAGCAAAGCATCACAAGCCACAGTGTTTTAGGAAACTATGGTGCAGTGAGAATGAATTAATCAGTCCGTTCACATGCACTCTAGGGGGTATATTCACTAAACTGCTGGCTTGAAAAAATGGAGATGTTGTCAATAGCATCCAATCAGATTCTAGTTAGCATTTATTTAGTACATTCTACTAAATGACAGGTAGAATCTGATTGGTTGCTATAGGCAACATCTCCACTTTTTCAAGGCCGCAGTTTGGTAACTATACCTCTAGGTAGTATAGTGACATAGGAGGTTTGGCTCTTGTCAGTGGATATTATGTCTCTCAGATGCCGCACCATTGGGTTTGAGTACATTAGATAGGAACGGCACAAAGTCTCTGATACCATATTAGCATACAGGTTGAGCTAGCAACATGGAGGGAAGGTGAACAGCATTAAACTAAATAAAGAGAGAAAGAAACGTCTTGTAAAATAGAAATAGCGGAGATAGAAAAGATTGCAGATAATATAATAAGTGATCGGCAGAACAAGATGACAGAAAAGAGATGTATGAGGAGAATGCTGCTGGAGCAGTAGAAACAAGGGGAACAATGCTAAAGGACACTGACTGAAGGGAACAATAGTACACAATTGTCGGTGACAAAGTAAGAAAACGCTAAACTGAAGGATGCCCTATGAGGCGGAATAATTCAAGTAAAAGGTAAAGCAAAGTGAATCAGTGTATAAGTGGACAGTAACCTACTTACTGGCAACACGATTTCCACAGTTATTTACACTGTTGTCACTAACACAATTAAATAATTGTGTTGTTAATAGGAGCTGTGATCCAGTTTATTAATACTCTCCTATGTAAATAAATGAATTGTCATCAAAATCTGCAGTCTTGCAGATCATTACCCTCTCCTTTACGAACAACAATGTTATTACCTGCGGATGTGAACCAGCTTTTTAATACTCCCCATGCAAAGAACTGTATTTTCACCAAAGGATGTGATCTTGTATCTTCATACCCTCTCTTTAATAACTATGTTACAGAAACTGGCCATAATTAATAAAACCAAAAACTCCAAATTATAATCGATTTCTTCAATATAACCTAAAAAAGGATTTTGTTGGAGCCATATGTGTGCTACACCAGCAGTCATCAGCCCAATTAGGTTGGTCTTGAGTAATATTACCAAATTTGATGGTGCCAACATCTTCCTGTAAGACTGGACTGAGAGGCTGACAAGTGATGTCAATTTTACCAGTTGTCATGTGCACATCAGGCTGATGTGGCCATGATGTGTGTGTCTGTGTATGTTAGGGAATTTAGACTGTAAGCCCCAATGGGGCAGGGACTGATGTGAATGAGTTCTCTGTACAGCGCTGCGGAATTAGTGGCGCTATATAAATAAATGGTGATGATGATGATTAATTCCCAGGATAGCAATGTGTAAAAAGCTGTGTTGTATTGGCAGAGGAAGGAGGAGCACTCTGTATGTCTATTTAGAAAGGCTAAATGTGAAATTAGTTATGCTATTGATTTGAGAAAATGTTTCGTTTTTTTATCCAGGGTCAAATGGACAATGCAATGTTGTAACAGTTTATGGGAATCTTAGTGTAATTTGGCTAGGAAGGATTCCTGCAGTTTTTGTATGGTTACAGATTCAGACCGTTGGGAGCGGTTATTATGGGATGTTTCAGCACTGCTAACAGTATGGAAATCCTTAGCATCTGGCCCATGAATGTCCAGGCCATGGAGGTAGAACTGCAGTGAGCCAACCACCTGGTCTTTGCAAATAATCTTACAGGTTCCTGTTCAGTGGTCATTGTTGGAATTATTGGTCATCTGGTCACCACCAGGGGTTACTAATGCTATCAAGAGTTTTTCCAACAGTCTTGCAAACTGAGGACCTGAGTCATTAAGGAGAGCAAAGCATAAAAAAAGGAGTAACTTTGCACCTGGGCAAAACCATGTTGCATTGGAGGGGGAGGAAAATTTAAGACATGAGGACAGATTTATAGTTGAGGTAGGGCATGTCTTATGTCAACTTTAACTTTCAGTGTAAAACTAAAGCTATCAAGTATTTGTGTGCTAGTATTTAACTTATGTGCAAAATAATAAACTAATTTGCACCCCTTGCATTGTAACAAGGTTTGACCCGGAGAACAATTACTCTTTTTTTGCCTTACTTCCCTTCATGACTCAGGCCCAGATTACCTAGTGAATTGTCCTCATAGCCGCTAACAATCTCCCCATATATGGAACCGGTCTGGTGTGGATGGTCAGTGAACTGTTTCATTAAGGGCTACTGAAATTTAGAATGATTTAAGTCAGCCATATCTAATTGATATGTGATCTTAAGTTTAAATGTATTGAAAGATCTTGATAGACTACTGTTCCAGAGGGTAGGCCTCATATATTATGACCAAGTTTCGAAACACAGGTCTGAACAGGTGATGGTACTACAGTCAATGTAGATGTATGACCACCAACAGTAACTGATGAAAGTATTGTTTAGGGGCCTGATTCATTAAGGATCTTAAATTAAGAAGTTTCTTATTTAAGTCTCCTGGACAAAACCATGTTACAATGCAAGGGGTAAAAATTATTTTTTTGTTTTGCACATAAGTTAAATACTGACTGTTTTTTCATGTAGCACACAAATATCAACTTTAAATTTCAGTGCTTTGGGCCACGCTAAAAACTTCTTTAACTTATATAGTATGCCATTTGGTTTAACAAATGCCCTGAGCACATTCCAATGGAGAAGTGTATATGGGATTTCAGCTTCAAATCCATGTATATATTGACGATATAATTTTCATCTACAAAACTTTTCAGATGCATGGAAAAATTGAACAAAGTATTCCCAAGTTAAAACACTCTAAATGTCAATTTATTAATGAAAGGATTGCCTGTCTAGGGTGTCTAACTGATGTTGATGACATTGCACTAGACTCTGTGAAATTGCAATTGAAGAACAATGGTCTCTTTTAATTTTGTTTTGTCCTGATTAGTGTCTACCATTTGACTTGTGATGGATAATCCCGAATCACTACAAGTTAGTACAGTAAATACTGGGTGCAAGAGCATTGTGAAGAGGTAGGAACATGTGTTTAGAGGTATTGTGACAACAGAAGCAGATAAGTTCATTAACATCATCACCATCATTTATTTAATAACCCCACAGTTTCCTTAGCGACATACAGCAGGGTTCATTGAAAAAAGTGTTCTCCAGTGTGTTGGTATTCCTGTTGTAGAAAAGGTGTTTTATGGAGGTGGGGGGGGGGGGTATTGGGGCATTACATAGCGCTTGCCCAAACACTGGACACAGTGTGGCTTATGCTGACTTGTGGCGTATGCCCATTTGCTTAGCATAAAATATGCAAAATTGTACTGTGCTTACCCACAAAAGGTTGATTTGGTTCTTTACAGTTGTAGAGGCAGAAAGGGGAAGGGACAGGTAAATGCAGAACAAGTACATTAAGGGCTTGTTTGCGCAATCATGAACTGAGGCAGAACTGCATGGAAATGCATATTTAGAGATTTTTTTTTTGAACATATATGGGCCTGATTCACTAAGGAAAGTTAAGCAAAAAATTGAGTAAGTTTTCTTACTCAAGTTTTCTGGACAAAACCATGTTGCAATACAAGGGGTGCAAATTAGTTTATTATTTTGCACATAAGGAAAATACTGACTGTTTTTTCATGTAGCTCACAAATATTTGACAGCTTTATTTTTACACTGACATTTAAAGTTGATCTAGGACATCTTTTTATATATATGGTTGTTCAGAATTATCAAAGGGATATCCCCATCCTTAACATCAGCTAATCAGGACATTCTGACATCTATGTTCTATGAGTTGGACATTTTTTTCACTAACTGAGGCTCAAGTGCATATATACTATACTCTCTCTTATATAATCAATTGAGTTCATGGGATGTATCTATTTGAGTACATGTTTTAGTTTTTTTTATATGTATATGGAAGACTAGTTTTTTTTATAGCTTTTTTTTTAGCTATTTCAACATATGTCATATACTGTGTGATATTTATATTTATATTTATTTCCAATTTATTTTTAAAATAAGATATATAAGAAAACTTTTTATTGTTTTGATGCAATGTATATATACATCTGCTATAATTGTAATAAATGTTGAATTAGGTGGGTGATTTTGCGCAATTCTGTATCCCTTCTTTTTGTTATATCTATAAGGCGGTTTAACACTGTCTCATTTTTGAGTTGCTGCATTTGATACCGAGGATTTATAGATATTACTGGATATATAGGGTACATAATAGTGCCATAGACTGAGCTTTTTTTGATCTAGGACATGACCTACTCCAATTATAAATCTGTACCCACATTTTAAATTTACCTCCCCCTCCAATGCAACAGGGTTTTGCCAAGGTGAAAAGTTACTCTTTTTTTTTTAGCTTTCCTTTCCTTAATGAATCAAGCCCAATGTGTTAAGAAATTATGTTGCAGTGAGAATGGACTAATCAATGAAGAACTGTGTTATTAAAAATAGATGTTCTCCAGTATATTGGTATTCTCTTATGCAACAAAAAAGCTGTAATCTTGCATGTTATTATCCTCTCTTTACCAACTGTGTTATAATGGATGTGATACAGTTTATTAATACTTTCCTAAACAAAGAACTGAATTGTCACCAAAAGCTGTGATCTTGCATTTTTTAATATCCACTCTTTAATAACACTGAATTGTAAACAGAAAATGTAACAAGGATTCTATTGCTCAAAGAAGCTATGGCTATAATTAATAAAACACCTGCAAGTTATCAGTACATTCTTCAATAAAGCCTAGAGAAGGACTATTACAGAGTATTTTGCTTTCAGAAGTATCTAGCCACAATCTGTTATACTTTAATTTTAGTTACAAACTTAGTGAAGAGCAGTATGCATCATTTTACATCCTAGGACAACATGCAATGTTAAAAATCTTGGTGTTAACTTACAATTTGAAATTATTTCAGCAAAATTGTCCAAGTGTACTCAGCCTAAAAATGAGCAGTAACAAGTGAATGAACGTTCAAAATGAGGACCTGTCATAAAGAAATTAACTGCACAATATTGTTGTTTTGTTCCTGTTTCTTCAGATCAATACCTTTCTAAAGTTCTTACATTGAAAGGTTGAATCGCTTTCACCAGAGCACAGGCTTGATCATGCCATTAGTCTGGAACTTCATAAAGAATCATTTTCCCCTTGAGGGTAAAAAACCCCATGGATAGAACCTTTACCTGTCATTTTCTGCTCCATATATAGCTGTTGTCAGGAAACCTCTGGTTCTATGTGACTTCTCTTGTATGATTCATGTCAAACATTAAAGATTGTTTTGGACATATACAGTAAATTAATAATTAATTTTCAAAAGTATAATGTTATTACCCACTAAATTTAGAATAGGCAACTTGCAGATATTGTTAAAAGTTAGCAATTTTTCTTTAAAATTTGCCTTATAATACACAGCGATGTTAATATATGTATAAACTCCTGCAAATAATAACACAACTCAAAAGTGAGTTGTGATGTTATCATTTCAGTGTCCATTAAGTAAACTTATGCATAATAATGAATAATGCATATTACTGTAAATTATTATATTCAAAGTCACCTTTTATTTCTGTGTCCTTTATAAAAACATTCATTGATCCTGTGTTACTTTTTGTAAATTTTATTATTTAAAGAGTGAATGGAATTGTTGGTGTTTTTTTTTTTATAAACAACCTGTTTTTGTATCTTATGAGATAATTTGCTTAATTTAAGTTGAATATCATTATGGATCATACCTTCAGATGGGTGAAACCACTTACTATACTGCTATACTTCCCACATTTGCTGTACTACATACTTGTATTGAGCAACATAATCATTTTGAAAGATCTTATTCCCATAAGGCAGCTTCCACATATTAACTTTGAAGTAAAGCATCTACTCTCCCTTTCCTTGTCTGTAACACAGATGTGTTTGTGTCTAATCTGTAGAGAATTCCTGATGAATAAAGAAATAATCAAAAGTAATCACTATTAAGTCAATAATAAGTCACTATTATCATTTGTGATTCTACTGAAATTTCTGCTTTGAAAAACAGTAGTTCAGAGGGTATGGACACAGACCATTTAACACATATAATTGGTAAGGAAAACTGTACTTGAACAAATCTTTGTACAGCACTGTGTAAATTGTATTAGAAAATCAATGGTCAGGAATGCAGCTCCTGTTAAGCCTGATTTTCTGCAGTGGTGATTCCTATGGTAACTAAAGAAGATCAGGATTTAGGCATATTCCTGGTTTCTAGGGGGCCTATTTATCAAACAGTGTACACTATTTAAAGGACACTTACAGTGATTCTGGCGCACTTTGGAGTATCCTTGAAATTTATGATTGTTGCATCGCAGCAGATATCCACGATATCTGCTGCTTTGCATTCTGTATAGTTTTTCTAAGCAGCCACCATCAAATAGTATGGTGACTGCTCTCTACCGCAATCTAACAAGTTGGAAACTTGTTATGTTAATATACGCTGAAGCTGACGTACATCATCGGAAATTGTTTTATTTACTTTTCATTTCTGTCCAGCTCTGCTCCGAAGAGCAGAGCGATAAGGATTGAAAACTATTTTTCATTTTTTGTGGTGGTTGATAATTGTGCCCCCAAGAATGAGATGGTTTTAAAAAATATTATTATTATGAGTTGGGGACAAACACTGTAATAAACAAGCTGGGTAATGAAGACAAAGAGGTGAGAGGGCCCTAGTCGCAAACCTATAATCTGTTTTATATATATATATATATATATATATATATATATATATATGGCAATACAGATATAGAAGGATGGCGTCTTCAGGTGTGTAAACAATGTATGTACAATAATCACAGAATAGTCCAGAGGGTGTATAACCAAACGGTGTCTATATGTATGCACCGTAGATAGTTCATAAAAATGATGCGCAGGATGATAATAGCAGATTCATATATTGACATATAGTATTGTCATGCAGTATATAGAAATAGCGTGCGTACCAGATATATATAAATAAACTGCTTATCTGAATAATGGCTCCTTAGGCATCCCGAAGTTAGGTCTGTGACCAAATTTCCTTGGCGACGGAAACAAAGTATGTTCTATGTAATATCACAACCGCAACACCAATCTCATCCGCTCATCATAGAAAGGAAATATATGAGAAGGCCATATGGTGTAGTATTTTAGGTAGACATTTTAATCAAGTAAGCATTAAAATACAAACTCACAATATGTATATTTTGTAAAAGCTTATCTGTAAATAACTGGTCTGCAGTTTAGTCCCTTGTTGTGATAGAAGTCCCTCAGCAGGCTCCACACAGAAGCTAGGTGCAGGATCATCTAAAAGTATGGATCTCAGGGTACAGCAGTGTTTACCAGTATTCTCCAGAGGTGTAGTGCAGGGGCTCAACGCGTTTCGTTCATTCAATAAATGCCTAGTGGCGCGTGTGGGAAAAAACCAAAACAAGCTGCAGTGCCACCTGCTGGGCAGAGTTATACACTGACCTATATATTTCTTGAAGGAGAAGTGACAGTTGGGAGTGGTTGGTGGTTGCCGGGGGTGACAGTGGGGAGTTTTTAACACCTTAAGTAGCTTGATGAAGGATGTGGCAATGAAGATGAAGGATGAGGTGATGGAGAAAAATGATGAGGTGGTGACATGTGGACAAAACCACGTTAAAAAAGGGCGCTTGCGTCGGGAAGTAACGCTCTTCCCCTGAGGAGGCCTGGGCTAGGCCCAAATGCATGACAAGAACCTTTTTAACACCTTAAGTAGCTTGATTTGACTAGAATGCATGAGTATCATGCATGGGTTAACTTGTATATGTATATATATATATATATATATATATATATATATATATATAAAAACAGAAACAGACATAGATCCTCTGCACTCACCATGTACAGACTGGGGTGCAAGAGGGGGTTGCCCACATTGTATAGACAAAAAAACAGGGATACTCTGCACTCTCCAAACACATAATTAATGCTGTATTAAATACTGTTCTATATTAAAAACAGGGAATGTTAGTTCCACATATTACAATATATGTTAAGCTGACCAACTCACGCCAAAGTCTTCCCAATCTGGTCTGTCCTAACATGATCAAATGCTGTGCTATTTATCTGGGCTTAAGGCTTACCTGCACACAGCTTTTAAAGGGAAGTATTTCCCAAGCACTAGCAGCCATGGGAGATCTGGGACTCACCTGACACAAGTTGGAATTAATTAATGTAAAGAATGGGGTGCAAGACAAACACTCTCTTAGTGAAGTCGGTGATACAAAGAGTAGCCTGCCTCTGAAAAATGTGACGTAGTTGGGTACATGCTGCTGCTGTTCCTGCTGGTGAAAGTGAATCACCAACCCAGTGGGCTGTCACAGTCAATCTTTAGTTTGCCCAGTTCCGCTTGTCCACATATCTGTGGTTATGTGTACAATGGGTAGAATGGCATTTTGTAGCCCAATAATTATATTATTACGTACCTTCTTCTACAGGTGAGGTATAGCTTTCTAGTAAAATGGTGTCGTAATGAAATTTGGTAATGGGCACACAAGACCTCAATTAACTGTCTAAAACCAGCTGCATTAATATGCATATGGATATTGAACGCAGATCTAATGCTAGCATCATCATCATCACCATTTATTTATATAGTGCCACTAATTCCGCAGCACTGTACAGAGAACTCACTCACATCAGTCCCTGCCCCATTGGAGCTTACAGACTATATTCTCTAACACACACACACACACACACACACACACACACACACACACACACACACACACACACAGACAGAGAGAGAGAGAGAGACTAGGGTCAATTTTGATAGCAGCCAATTAACCTACTAGTATGTACCTGAAAGAAACCCGTGCAAACACGGGGAGAACATACAAACTCCACACAGATAAGGCCATGGACGGGAATTGAACTGAAGACCCCAGTGCTGTGAGGCAGAAGTGCTAACCACTTAGCCACCGTGCTGCCATGGCACCTGTGATCCGATTTGCGACTGGGTGACAGATTTTATACTTCCTCTTGCAAAGGATTTATTAACAGTCAATTGTTGTAAACTACTAGTAGTCTTCTTGGTCTGCTTCTGGGATGAATATCCACCTCCAGCAGCAGCAGCAGCAGCGGGACTAATGCTCAAGAACTCTTCAGAGGAATCCTGGATAGTGGAGGAGTCATCTAGCCTAGTTGTGGGTGTAGATTGCAGGTGCCAAGATCTAGCTAAGAGAAGGGACCTAGCTAATGCTGGACTGCTTGTTGTTATTTTTTTAGGAAAAGTTTTAGATTTTCCCAACAGCTTGCCATAAACTCTCTTTAAATGGCGTAACATGGATGAGGTTCCTAGATGGTTAAGGTCCCTACAATGGCCTTCTTCTTATCACGTGCAAGAACTGCTTCCACTGGTGCAGGACTTACGCAAACAACGTCATCGTCATCAACATCCTCATTAGCGCCAGCGTCAGCTACACAAATATCCTCCTCATCCTGTTGCTTTTCCAAAGTGGCAACCTCAATTTGTTTATCACCGGCTACACTTGGGTTGCTCATCCACACATCTGCAAAAATGCTGAAAGGAGGCTTCTTTATGAGTACAGTATCAGAAAGGTCAGGCTTACACATAGCACTCGTGGATAGACTCTCCTCAGGGATTTGTGTCATTTCTGAATCTGAACATACAGTTTCTTCCAATTCCTTACTGTTTTCTTCCAACTCGGCTTTTATACTTAAAAGGTCTTGCATCATCATGACTGACTTTACAAGAAGATGCCTCACTGACAGTTGCAGAACTTGCACTCATAGAGTAAGGCGAAAGGCCTGATTCTTTCCTTGCCACTACGTGCGTAGAATGGCATGTTGGCAATTTTATTTTTTTCTGCAGTTAACTTTGTCTTGATTTCAAGTATTTTTTTCTTTACCAAGGTAAAAGGTGTTTCCTTACATTTTTGTTTCCTTGACTTAAAAACACTATGCACTTTACCATAGGCTTTAGCAGATGACATAGAGGGATTACCATCATCATGACTGGTGCCAGCAGCTGCTTGGTGCTCCTGGTCTTCTGTGGACTGATGTGAATCCATTTTGATGACACAGTACAATGTGACTGGAGATTCTTAAAAGAACAATGAAAGCCCTATTATTTCTGTTTCAGCACTGACAATGAGCAATGGCACGTAGACTGTAGACTGGCAAGAACATTGGCACCTCTCCTGTTTCTGTGTGAGCTATAATAACACAGTACAATGTGATAGGAGACTATTAAGCCCTATTATTTCTGTTTCAGCACTGACAATGAGCAATGGCACGTAGACTGGCAAGAACACTGGCACCTCTCCTGTTTCTGTGTGAGCTATAATAACACAGTACAATGTGATAGGAGACTATTAAGCCCTATTATTTCTGTTTCAGCACTGACAATGAGCAATGGCACGTAGACTGGCAAGAACACTGGCACCTCTCCTGTTTCTGTGTGAGCTATAATAACACAGTACAATGTGACTGGAGACTTTAAAGAACACTGCAAGCACTATTATTTAGCTTTCAGCATTTAGCACTGCCACCTCTCATGTTTCTGGGCAAGCTATTGCACAGTAGAATGTTACTGGAGACTTTTAAGAACACTGCCAGCCCTTTTATTTCTATTTCAGCACTGAAAACTGCCACCCCTCCTGTTTCTGTGTGAGCTATAACTCTGTAGATTGTCACTGGAGACTTTGAAGAACACTGCCAACCCTTCACTTTAACTTTCATTAATGCCGCTGCCCAACTGCACTGGAGACTGCCAAGAACACTGCTACCCCTTCTGTGTCTATCTGTGAAATGGTGCAGCATCAACGTGGAGGATGGTACTTATAGAAGCCAAACTCGCAAGATCCAACAATGCAACAATGACATTTTGCCTCGTTCTCAGTTCCGAGAGCACGCAAATGTATCAAGCCAGCTCGGCTCGGTACTCTGACCTCCGACGTTTTTGGAAAACTGAGCCGAAGCATCTACAGTTAAAACTGTCTTATCATATGTACATTTTATGTTACAATCACACTGTCCTTAAATGTCTCTACGAACAGCATCTCTAATGGATCTCTAATATATGTATGTATATTTATATATATATATATATATATATATATATATACACACACAAAGTTCCTGTACCGTGTTAGTTTTAGCCATATGAAATGTTCAATGATCAGACATGCATGCACACACTCAATAAGAAAGAATTGCAGTATCTTCATATGACAAACAATTGCTACCTAGTGGGGAATAACATATTTTTATTTTCTTTTACTGTCTATAGCAGACAGGTGGGAACACCCTGAAGAATTGTAGATAGATATGATGTAAAATGTTGCAAAATAAATATTTGAACTTGGATTACAAAGGATGGAGTATATATAATAATACTTAGGGGGAAATTAAATTAGCTGCAAAGTGTCTCGCAACCATTCCAGGGACAATTTGCAGTGGATATTTTTACAGAAATATCCACTCAAAAATGAGTGGATATTTCTACCGTAGTGTCAGTAAAAGTGCGCAGCCGCAATGTTTTGAGGAATATTGCGGCTAATTGAATCTGCCCCTTGGAGTCCAAAATCATTAATCTTAAAATGTGTCTAACAGTACACTGCAGACAGGCAACAATTTACAGCTCTATGTAACAGACAAACAGCCAGGTGAGTTTTGTCATTGATACCCAATGATTTTCCTGGTAGGCAGCAGAAAGAACAGAACATTTACAGTATGGCAACCCTACAATATTTGTCAATACTGTGAAACAATCTCACCAAGCTAAATGTTTAATATCTCAGATGGACTTGGACTGAGAACCGAGTAGGTTCAACCAATGTAAAAATTATGTGCATCAGTGTTACTGTAAGTGGTGATGACACAACCTCTCAAGGGGTGTTTTCTGGTCTCTATTGCTATATAAATATAAGCATAGGTGTTATAATCAATGTTTCCTCCAATATAAACAATTCAGAAAACGAAATTGTTAAATATTAACTTAATGAAGAATCCACCCTGCATGGTTCCGTCCATATTCTGAGCTATTTTCTTAGCTAGTTAAAACACTATCATTTCTATATCTCTCAATTTAGATCGAACAGTGGTTATAATAGGTTTAAATAATGTAGTAGAGTAGTAATATAAGTAATATGATAGATATATCAGAGGTGTGGTCAACATGAATTAATGGGTCTTCAGATTCTCTGAACATATGCTGGTACTCTCTCTCTCTCTTAGGAATCTCCAATCAATGGTCCAACATGATTATAGAACACATATAGGCTGTCAACTTCCACAATCTCTTTTGAGAATATGAGGTCTTTGGAGAAACCAATTCTTATCTTCCCAGCCATCTCAAAAACAAAATAAGATGACCCAAGCCTACTGAAACCAGTCTCACTGTCAAAAGGAAAAAAGCTTATCTTACAAAAAACAAATAGCTCACAAGAGTCTCTCCTAACAATATAGACAACGTTTGATAAAGGAAAACACCAATGACAACACTGGCATATCTCCTCACCAATGAGGCACAGCGAAATGCGCCAAGAATCCTGTAGGTCAGAGGCTTGGACCCACTCAGAGGTTTAAAGCAAAATTATATCTAGACATGGTGGTTAGGCATTACCTGTGCAAGAATATGTCTTGGGTATACTTTGGATATACTTGGATTGAATTAAAATAAAATAAATTGCCTATCATTAGTGGGATATACCTGAAATCATCATAACTATCTAGAAATGTACTTTACAAATCTAACACACTATAATTTTCAACCTATTACATAATTTTAACACTTCCCTTAATTATCATTGAAGAGTAACACAATGTCTACTTTAGAGATCTATCTATGTGGCATTTATCCTGAGACACAGTAAAGACAGAATATGCAGTGAAATCTACAGCACATATATTTTGTGACTTGCTCCTTATGTAATAAGGTCTTCTGCCCTAGATTTTGGTATGAGTATGAAACCTCCTACTGTGTGCTGGACATTCAAGGAGGAAAAAGTTGCTTGGCAAAACTCAGTGAAATGAGCCTCCTAGGACTCAATGTGCCTAAAGCGCATATTCTCAGAGCGTTCTAAATGCTTCCCCAGATTTTACCTTGTTGGTAACTGGTTAAGCAAATTGTGTTGTCTGTAATCTGGTACTTTAAAGGGCTTCCCATATCAAATGTGCAGATATCTATCTATCTATCTATCTATCTATCTATCTATCTATCTATCTATCTACTGTAGTGTCTATCATAATATCTATCTTGATTTTAGTTCTTAGCCTGATTGTTGTATCTTCAAAACCTCACCATATGCAGTGAGAATCGGCCCTTTTCATACATAAGACACACACACACACACACACACACACACACACATACACACATACATAATATGGACAAAAGTATTCAGATGCTTGACCATTACACCAACAGGGACTGTAATAACACTGTATTCAAATACATATACTTTAATATGGAGTTGGTCCCCCTTTTGCATTGATAACAGCTTCCACTCTTCTTGGAAGGCTTTCCACAAGATGTTGGAGTGTTTCTGTAGCAATTTGTGCCCATTTCTTCTGTAGAGAATTTATGATGTCAGACACTGATGTTGGACGAGAAGGCCTGGCTCACAATCTCTATTCCAGTTCATCCCAAAGGTGTTCGATGGGGTTTAGGTCAGGGCTCTGTGCGGGCCAGTGATATTCTTCCACACAGAACTCATCAAATCATGTCTCTGTAGTCCTTGCTTTGTGTACTGGGGCGCAGTCATGTTGGAATGGAAAAAGGGCCTTCCCCAAATTGTTGTCATAAAGTTGGAAGCATAGCATTGGCCAACATTACTTGGTATGCTGAAGCATTAAGATTGCCCTTAAGAAACCCTGAAAAACAGCCTATACATTTATCCCTCCTCCACAGTTGGCATAATGCAGTCAGGCAGGTAACGTTCCCCTGGCATCCATCAAATCCAGACTCGCCCATCTGACTGCCAAAAAGAGAAGCGTGATTCGCCACTCCACAGAACACGTTTCCACTGCTCCACAGTCCAGTGTCTGTGAGCTTTACACCACTCCGTCTGATGCTTGACTTTGGTCTTGGTGATGGGAAGCTTGCATGCAGCTGCTCAGCCATGGAAACCCATTTCATAAAGCTCCTGCTGCACAGTTTTTGTGCTTACATTAATGTCAGAGGAAGTTTGGAACTTTTCAGTTATGGAATCAGAAGAGCATTGGCGACTTTATGCACAATGCGCCTTAGCAGTCCTTGACCCTGCTTCGTGATTGTACATGGTCTTCATTTCATGGCTTAGTTGTTGTTGTTCCTAAATGCTTCCACTTTCTAATAATTTCACTTAAAGTTAACCGTGGAAAATCCAGCAGGGATGAAATTGCACAAACCGTCTTATTGCAAAGATGATATCCTATCACACTACCACGTTTGAAGTCACTGAGCTCTCCAGAACGACCCATTTAGTATCATAAACTTTTGCAAATGGAGACTGAATGGCAAAGTGCTTGATTTTATATACCGCTGGCAACCGTTCTGATTAAAATACCTCAATTCAACAATTAACAGGTGTGGCCAGATACTTTTGTCCATATAGTGTATGTATATATATATATATATATATATATATATATATATACACAAGTTAACCCGTGCATGATACTCATGCATTCTAGTCAAATCAAGCTACTTGAGGTGTTAAAAAGGTTCTTGTCATGCATTTGGGCCATAGCCCAGGCCTCAACCACCAACCACTCCCCACTGTCACCCCCGGAAACCACCAACCACTCCCAACTGTCACTTCTCCTTCAAGAAATATATATATATATTTTTAAAATCTTTATAAACACTTTTAACAATTAACAAATTAAATGAACAAATTAAAAACATCTTAGTATACCAAATTTCAGCCCTTTCTGAATTTTTTTTTCCACACACACTAAGAATTTAGTAGGTCAGTGTATAACTCCGCCCAGCAGGTGGTGCTGCAGCTTGGTTTTATTTTTTCCACACACAGACAGACTAACACACGCCACTAGACATTTATATTATAGATATATATATATATATATTGTGGCAATGAGAGTGGTTTTCCACAGGCCTCTGAGAGTGGAATTAGCTATGGAGCTAACAGTCTGCGGGTAAAAGGCTGCAAATCAAGTCATACATGGGTGTAGCACTGTGCTTAGGATCAGTTATGTACAGGTCTGAGACATATGATAAAGTAAATGTAAAATGTGATTTACTTACATGCTTTAAAGTATTTGTTTCCACAGCTAGCAGCAGAGCTGATAGGGGTGGCTGTACTGAATAGGTGTTACAGATCACCTGAAGAGACATCCTTTAAAGACAAGGTGAGAGTGTCGCCTGTCAGTCACCCAAGCCTGTGGGAGGAGACCTTGTGTATTTAACCTTGAGTTGTGCTCTTGTTAGATGTGACTGACGCAGAACTAGTTGGCCAGTCAGTAGTGAGCTGGTCTGTTTCTAGTAAGCAGTAGAGTCACCAGGAGGTGCAAGCAAAAGGGGTTGCTTACTGGTGTCATCCTGACAGAAGTATTGTTATTTATTGTGATGCAAACAATAAATATATTTGATTTAAAACAAGAAGTTTTCGGGTTCCTGATATCTGCTGGGTGTTCTTGCAACAGAAGGTGACAAAAGTGCCACGAGAAGGGTGCGTTTTGTTACTATATATATATATATATATATATATATATATATATATATTGCACACCCTATGTATAGTGTAGTGTAGTGTAGTATAGTGTAGTGCTAGGGTGCAATGGTAGAAACCAGCAGGCAGACCAGCAGATGCAATCCAAATTGAAAGAGAGAGAGCACTCACCAGATTACCATATGTGTCAATTTTATTTTACCAAGATCACTTGCTTGCTTTATATATATACTAAAGTGTATTTTTTCAATGATTTTCCACCAATATACTAATATTTTAAGGGAGAGCTCTTACTTTACTACTTTATTTTTTCTGGTAAAACACAACAAATTAATTAATCAATGCTCAGGAGCAGGAGACAGGAACTGGCACTTCGGAACAGGAGGCAGGGGCTAGCACTTCAGAGCTGGAGGCAGGTGCTGGGACCTCGACACAGGAGTCAGGGGCTGGCACCTCGGAGCAGGAGGGAGGAACTGGCACCATGGAGCAGGAGGGAGGAACTGGCACCTCAGAGCAAGAAGGAGGAACTGGCACCTCAGAGCAAGAAGGAGGAACTGGCACCTCAGAGCAAGAGGGAGGAACTGGCACCTTGGAGCAAGAGGGAGGGGCTGGCACCTCGGAGCAAGAGGGAGGGGCTGGCACCTCGGAGCAGGAGGGAGGAACTGGCACCTTGGAGCAAGAAGGAGGGGCTGGCACCTCGGAGCAGGAGGCAGGGGCTGGCACCTCGGAGCAGGAGGGAGGAACTGGCACTTCGGAGCAGGAGGCAGGGGCTGGCACCTCGGAGCAGGAGGGAGGAACTGGCACTTCGGAGCAGGAGGCAGGGGCTGGCACCTCGGAGCAGGAGGGAGGAACTGGCACTTCGGAGCAGGAGGCAGAGGCTGGCACCCAGATTTGGAGACAGGGGCTGGCAACTCGGAGCTGGAGGCAGAGGCTGGCACCTCAGAACAGGAGGCAGTAATGAAAAGTGGATCTATGATAATCTTTTTATTGGGAGTCAGATTGGCTATAGGCTGTTCAGCAGGGTACCTCTCTTTTCTGTGCAGTCATAACAATGGGAAGTGTTCAGCACTAGCACAATAAAAAACAATATGGAAACCAATAATAGGGAAGTACTGTTATATAGGTGATTCCCAACACAATACACACATAACAATTGTGCTTGAGCGTACCAAATAGAATAAGTAATATGCTTATCTGTATTTCTTATTACTTTTTAGCCATCTTGATATTTTTTTCTTTTTCCTTTTCTTTTCTTTTTCTAGTATGTATATATTTATTTATATAAATATATATTTTGTTTACACATTGCTTTGCAAGAGACAATACAGTAAATATAGTATAATGCAATAAGTGTGATATATTAAGTGCAGAATCAGACAAAATAGTAGAGCAGGTTTCTGCTCTACAAAGCTTAAATTATAAACATAGCTTGGGATACATACAGAGACTAAATAGGGACCCTTATGTGTTATTATTTGGTTTAATAAGATCTATTAAAACTGGTATATTTTCTTAAAATGTTTATATATTAATATAGTTTTAGATCTGTCAATTTTACCTTTTCTTCCTCTTAGATATTAACATAATTGTCTTAGTATCTAGTTTAATGGCTGATTTAGAATAGCTACTCTTTGTGACCCTAATAATGTGTATTACTATGCTGATAAAACAGCACCTTAACACACAGTAGGCTTATTTTTCTGTTGTGTAAAGTGTTTAGGAAGGCATACTGTGTTTATTATGAAGTGGGTCATTTACATCATTTAGCTAATTCCATCTATTTGTCTGTGATGCTTGATTCAGCAACCCCCTAACTTTGACTGTATTTTATCCTTGCAACGCTCATTTATAATCTCTGAGGTCTTAGCCCTGTTCCCTATGCTAGGTCCATTTGTGTTTTCTAGCCTCCTTATCCAATGCCTTTGTAATGTGAATACTCAGCAGTTGGTCTACAAATCAAAGGCACCGTGTTCAGTATCTGAAATTTTTTAGGGCTCTAGTGTCAGCTCCAGAAATACCTCCTGATGATGGTTGTCACTGGGGGCGAATGAAGCTTTCTCATTCACAACTGTCTTCAGAAATCAGCCATATCTGATGGCTCCTTTGAATCAAAAGAGAGAGTATGGCAGCATACAGCATGTATCGTTCTTATGGTGGACTTTGTTGTTGAAAGGACTGGAGTAAGGACAGGGACAAGAATAAGAATCTCAGTGGGAACCCCAAATTGCTTTCAGATATTATTAATCTTTTTTGTGTCTCGGACTTTTGTATTTTTAGTGAGCTACTGAAATGTTTTATTGAAAGTAAAAAAAAAATGTATATCTAAATTACAAGTTGTTCCTTATGTAGTGTGTGTGAAAGTTTTACTATCATCACAGAACTTAATATACTTTGAAATTGTGTGTTTTCAGACTCCTGGAGGAAGACAAGTTTTTGTGACAGAAATAGAATATGTATAAATTCATATATTTTGTCAGTATTATACTTCTATCATGTTTATTCTAATATTTATTTTATTAGGCCAGGATTATTAAAATGGGTATCTATTTCCTGTAGATAAAAATGTGCCACATTTATCCTTTCCCCTTTTCATGCATTGAATATATTTTAACTAACATCAGGACTGGCAATCAAAATCATTGGGTCCAGGGCAGATGGTAAGATCGGCCAATCTAATGCTTACGTACGTAGACACCCACCCGCTTCAGTTTCCAACTAGTTACTTAAAAATGCAACAGGCAACATTTTAACATTTTGGTACATTTTAGAATTTGATTTGTTCTTTATTTGTTCTTGTAGCAGAAATAAGTAACCCCAAACTTTGCTATCAATAGTTATTATACAATATTGGGAAAGAAGCCTTATATAAAACTGTGCACATATAACAAAAAGTTTATAATGAAAGCATTGCAAACATGGAAACTTCAATGGAAAAGTGCAAACCAAACTTGGAGAGAATTGTGCAACTGAGTTTTTGGTGAATTCGTTTTTTGCAATAATACTGTTTTACAATGTAGGCTGTCAAAATTGCCAGTCATGTCTCCGATTATCTGAAACATGTTATAAGCTTTTTTTTTGTCAATATCATCCATGTACTACCAATGTATACCAGCATTTCACAATACGGGTGAAAGAAGACCTTTATATGAGGGGAGATGCTGCATTATCAATATTCAAGACCTTTGATTGCTTTTCAAGAAAATCTGCAGCCACAAGAGTGCAGGGCCGGATTAAGGGAATGGAGGCCCCTGGGCTAAGGGGGCCTCCATACCCCCGTGTGGCCCCCCCAAGACACTTACCTCCTTCTCCTGGCATTGCAGTCTTTCCCCGGCGCGCTGTACACTCTTTACTGAGGAGATCTCGTGAGAGTGAGACTCACAAGATCTCCTCAGTAAGGAGACTACAGCGCGCCGGGGAAGGACTGCAGGGAAAGTGCTCAGCAGCATTGATCGCGCCGGGGGCGCCCCCGCCCCCGACTGATCAATAATGCTGTTGAGCACTTTCATGGGCCCCTTGGATGCCCGAGGCCCCTGGGCTGTAGCCCAGTTAGCCCTAGGGTTAATCCGGCCCTGCAAGAGTGATAGCAACATTGATTGGATAATTGCTAAGCAACATGATTACTATAGACTAGACTGTACATATATTTTGGATAGGACAGCACATGAAAATATTAGAGATGCTCGGGGTCAGTTTTCCAAAAATTTATAGCAAGTCCAAGTACTATCGCGCACCCTTGTAACTGAAAACGAGGCAGAATGTCATTGTTGCGTCGTCAGATCTCGCAAGTTTTGGATTCTATAAGTAGCACCCTCCACGGAGATTCCGGCACCATTATACAGACAAACACAAAAGGAGTAGCAGCGTTCTTGGCAGTCTGCAGTACACTTAGCCAGCGTCATAGCTAAAACAGAAAGAGGAGTGGTGGCAGTGTTCTTGGCAGTCTCCAGTGACATTGCTCTGTGCCATTGCTCATACAGAAACAGGAGGTGTGGTAGTGTTCTTCTTATCAGTCTCTAGTGACATTGCTCTGTGCCATCGCTCATACAGAAACAGGGGTAGCAGTGTTCTTGTCACTCTCCAATCTCCAGTCTTATTGTTCTTGTCACTCTCCAGTTTCAGTTCCATTGGTCACACAGAAACAGGGGTAGCAGTGTTCAATAATATTTTGCCCATATTTGTTTTTGACAATAAATATATAATTTATAATTTATATTTAAACGAACACATCTTGGGATGATTCACCTTCAGCCGTAAGTCCCTTTGCATGCCGTATTTTGAGTGAAATAGCTCTACGCACACTTACAGTCATTAATAGGAAATGTATAAAAAACACAATTCCGAAAGGGGTAACAGCAAGTATCTGCACTATGTGTATGTGACAGACCGAAAAAACAGAAAAGAAGAAATAGCTGCACTTACTTTTAAAGGATGAATCAAATATTATTAAATCAGTTTAACACAGTATAAACATTATAAAAAATAATGGATAAACGCCCTAAATATGAAAAAAATAAATATTTTTATTTCTTACAATATAACTCTTCTTCATGCAAAATGTTTTCAATGGTGTTTGATATTAAGCTGTATAAACTACTGGTTCTTTTTGGCATCACTTATGGAAATTGCCCTACACCAACAATTAGAAATCCATGCACATGGAAATAACATGTATTTACCTGCATGTCCTGATTTTTTTTCAGGCCAAGAAGTCATGGCTGAATTTGATCTATAAATGACCAAATTTGCAGATACAATTGTCACATGTGTGGCTGTGATTGCTTTAGAAGACTTTATGCATTAATTGATTTTTATATGAACTAATACCTTATGTTTTCATTTTGCTAGACACACACAGATATGCAGTTTAAAGGATAAGCGCTGACAACTGTCTTTTTGTTTTCTATACATATATGGGCATTTATATTGCCATGCAGCTGGTACCATATAAAATATGGGATATACCGAGCACGGGCTTATTTTTTTCTGGTTTTGTTTTAAATTAATTGATTTTTAGCCACAATATTTTTATTATTTATTTTATTAATTTTACAAATTCATGGTGTCCCTAGGTGAAAATATTGTACATACTTAAATTGTTGCACATTATAGCATGGTATAACAAAGAACTAAAAATACAATTTAAAAATATATCCCCATGTTTAATCATCATGTCTGCATTATACATTGCTTAAAATGTAGTAAGCAAGTTTTGAAAACACAATAATCTGTTTGAACTGCATCTTGAGCATACTTTAGTATATTTTTGTTATAGTAACTATAATATATGCAATCAGCCATTTGAAATGACAATGATTTTTGAAGATCAGAATTCCTCATTTATTATTAACCAATTAACCAATTTAGGAGCAAATAAAAAAAAATCTCAGAAATCTGTCAATGACCAACAGAGAGAATTAGTCCTAGGGATAGATTGACTAAATTGCAGGTTTGAAAAAGTGGAGATGTCGCCGATACCAACCAATAAGATTCTACAGTCATGACCAAAAGTTTTGAGAATGACACAAATATTATTTTTCACAATGTCTGCTGCCTCAGTTTTTATGATGGCAATTTGCATATACTCCAGAATGTCATGAAGAATGGTCAGATGAATTGCAATAAATTTTGAAGTCCCTCTATGCCATGACAATGAACTGTCAATGAATCCCAAAAACAACATTTCCTCTGCATTTCAGCCCTGCCACAAAAGGACAAGGTGACATCAAGTCAATAATTCTCTCATTAACACAGGTGAGAGTGTTAAGGAGGATAAGGCATGAGATCATTCTGTCATGCTGATTGAGTTAGAATAACAGACTGGAAGCTTTAAAAGGAGAGTGCAGTCATCATTGCTTTGCACATATAGGGTTTCACAGGCAAGAATATTTCTGCTAGTAAGATTGCACCTAAATCAGCCATTTATTGGATCATCAAGAACTTCAGAGACAGAGGTTCAATAGTTGTGAAGAAAGCTTCAGGGCGCCCAAGAACGCCCAGCAAGTGCCAGGACCAACTCCTAAAGTTGATTCAGCTACGGGATCAGGGAACCACCACTGCGGAGCTTGCTCAGGAATAGCAGCAGGGAGGTGTGAGTGCATCTGCATGCACAGTGAGGCGAAGACTTTTGGAGGATGGCCTGGTGTCAAGAAGGTCAGCAAAGAAGCCACTTCTCTCTAGGAAAAACATCAGGGATAGACTGATATTCTGCAAAAGGTACAGGGATTGGACTACTGAGGACTGGGGTAAAGTCATTTTCTCTGATGAATCCCCTTTCAGATTGTATTTGGGCATCTGTAAAAACGCCTTTCCGGATAAGGTAAGGTAACTTATGGTCAGTCCTCAAGAGGTGGGTGGACAAACAAAAAAACACAAATTCTGACAAACTCCAAGCATTGATTAGGTAAGAATGAGCAGCCATCAGTCAATATGTGGTCCAGAAGTTGATGGACAGCATGCCAGGGCGGATTGCAGAGGTCTTCAAAAAGAAGGGTCAACACTGCAAATATTGACTCTTTGCATAAACTTAATGTAATTGTCAATAAAAGCATTTGACACTTATGAAATGCTTGTAATTTTACTTCAGTATACCATAGCAACATCTGACAAAAAGGTCTAAAAACAAACTTTGTGAAAAATAATATTTGTGTCATTCTCAAAACTTTTGGCCACGTCTGTAGTTATGATTTATTTAGCATAGTCTGCAAAATGACAGCTAGAATCTAATTGGTTGCTATAGGCAACATCTCTATTTTTTTAAACCCATAGTTTAGTAAATATACCCCCTAGACATGCACTATCAACATGTTTAATAGCCTGTGTGAAATGTATGTTTTTTACATGATCAGGTGTCACATCCTATAAAATTATTGTAAGATACAATCAGAGCCAAAGAGATGGCACAACGTGCTATGTTTGGCTGCAATTGATCTGCCATTTAAACAGTTTTATCCATGCTAATGCAAGTGTAATAATACTATGAGCATATTAGATTTTGTTTTAAAAATACTGAAAACCCTACGCTACTACTTCATTTCTAAATGAACAAATACATCACACAGATAATATCACTATAGCTAAGTGACGTTAATTGGTATGACTGTGATGCAGACAGAAGTAGAATATTATTCGGGCCCCAAATGAAAAATAATGAATGTAAATCTAATAAAATTCACTAGGCATATGCTTCTTTCCAGTATTATTGAACAGTGGCTCTTTTGCATTTTAAATGAATATGCAAAAAATGAAATTTATAATGTCTAGCTTCAAATTTGAGCCAAGATTAATTATTTTCTAATATTTAAAATACGGGGTCATTATTGCTACTGCATGTTGAAATTCCTTTCTATCTATCTAGTTGCTAGTTAGTCATCCACCAACCTGATTATTCTGAAGCTAATAGGTTATTAGAACCAATAACCATTCATGGTACCCTCATGACTTACCTCCTATTATACTGCACTCATCAACCTAGCATCTGCTTTCATCTGTGTGATATTAAGTGTACTAAATCCACTCAAGGCTGAACTGTAATAATGCCTTGAGGGTTTTATCGAGTATCCCTCTCACCTCTGGGGCCAGTAGCAATTGCACCCTCTGCAGTGGCAATATATCAGCCCATTACTGATTGGACTACTCATGTGTTGATCCCCACCTCTGGAACTCCCTCACTCTCTCAATTAGGAGCCTCTTTATTAATGAGCCCTTAATTATTATTTATCGCAATGATAAGGAATGATATAATGCGTCGACTTATTAGAATATCATCCCATGACAGCACATCCGGTAATAGGCTGTCCCGGCGATAAATTTAGCAATAACTACTGGATCTGTCCTGGAGTTTTTAATGCGCATGGGTGACCTTTTCGGTATTTAGCGAAGGGGAGAGCACAAAGCCTGCCAGAGAGGGATCTGAAGATACCTTTCCTGCAATGCCATCTTCATCTTCAGATGGTGTCAGCCATCAGGGTCACGCTCTGAAAAGCTAGACTTTTTGGAGCTTGTTTACCCTACTGTTCTGTTTGGGTCTATTTGATCCAAATAGAAAATTATGATGTCAGTTTGTTATTTATGTAACTATGATTTGCATGTCTTATGACTTATTTTTTATGGCAAATAGTTGTTATAATCAAAATAGTTTTTTTTTACATTTTTCATTTTTACAAGTTAGGAATAGTTAGTACTAATGTACTATTTGGGTCAGTATGACCCCATATGACTATTATACCAATGAATGACCATATTTTTCAAAACACATTATTTCAACAACAATAACATCTAAAAATTATGAATACAATGTCAGTTCATTGTTTTACATTTGATGTATATCAGTATTTCACGTATTCTCACAGTTATACAAGTTTAAACAAGTCCACATGTTGCGCAGGATATTTACGCTGAACTGCAAGTTTCTCCCCTTTGACTATAAATACACAATTTGCAGTGACTCCTATTTAGTTTGATATTGATCTGTGTACAATCAATATCCACTATGGCTAATCGAAAACCTTTGACCAAGGCAGAGATTGTACTTGTAGAAGCTTCTGACAGCGAAGATGTACCTGAGGAAGAAGATCATACAAGTGATGAAAGTGAAGGTGATGATTCTGACAATGAGGATGACATTGTAGATCAACCTGTTGCTACAACTCCATGTATTCTTTCCAAGTATGGTCAAATAAAATGGGATTTTAATCCTCCTCGACATCCTGCTGGTAGGCTCTGTAAAGCCAATTTTATGAAGAATACTCCTGGTGTAACAGTTACACAACAGTACAAATAAATCATATGGAAAGTGCATTCAATTATATATTTAGTTTCATAGAAAATGATATAATAAAATACACAAATATTGAAGGGCACTTTGTTTACTGTGAAAAGTGGCAAAACTTGTACAGTTTTACGTTTCAAGCTTATGTTGGACAATGTCAGGCGCCGTCCCAGCACATTCTGGTACGGACGCCTTCCCCTCTGAAAGCCTCGGCGCCTCCCATTGCCTCGCTTCTTCCTGGTTCCGGCCGGCGGGCGCATGTGTGATGGTGCGTCTTTGTTGCTAGGCACGTTTAGACTCTGTGCCTCCTTGTTTAGCGGTGCAAATACCAGTAAGTAGGCCTCAGTTACCTGCTAGCTATGACAGACAATTATTATTATTAAAACCAGAGGATGAGAGTTGTGGCAGACCTTTCAATTGACAAAGAGGTCACAATGTTACATGGGACAACTTTTCACCTCATACGATCTTGCACAACTTCCGCTTGAATGAAACATAACCCTATTTGGCTATAAGGAAAAATAAACTGGAACTACCTTGGCAAATCACAAAGAAGCTGGTGCTTAGTTTATCTTTATCTTTCATTGAAAACACAATGGTAGTGAATTATGTTCCGAAAAAAATTAAATAAAAAGGTAATTCTTTTGAGCACCTTATATAATGACATAGGAGTTAGTGATCGACAAGAAGCCAAGCATAATTTTAGACTACAATGTGACAAAAGGCGCAGTGGATACCCTAGATCAACTTGTGAACACGTACACTTGGGTAGCACGGTGACTTAGTGGTTAGCACCTCTGCCTCACACCACTGGGGTCATGAGTTCAATTACCAACCATGGCCTCTGGATGTTCTGGCTTCCCCCCACACTCCAAAAACATACTAGTAGGTTAATTGGCTGCTATCAAATTGACCCTAGGCTATCTCTCGCTCTCTGTGTGTGTTAGGGAATTTAGACTGTAAGCTCCAATGGGGCAGAGACTGATGTGAGTTCTCTGTATAGCGCTGCAGAATTAGTAATGCTATATAAATAGCTGATAAAGAAAAAGACTTGCAAATAAAAAATTAACCAATGGGCAATGAAAATATTTTAAAATATCATAGATGTAACTGCATACAATGTCTTTGTTCTGTTTACTTCCATAAACTCCAACTGGAATGATAACAAACTTACCAAGAGGAGAATATTTTTGGAAGAGCTTGGAAAAGAAGTCATCAAGCCTCACATTTCCTCAAGACAATATATGTCACGTTCAGAACAGTCATGTACAATTATGAAGAATATACATTTAACTATGTCACAGTCATCTGTATTTATTGATCTGATTCGGGACCCTTGGGTCTAGCTGAAGCACGAGTGGAACAGAACCTGGAGTCCTTGATGATCTCTCTGCTCATCTAAAGTACTCTGATTAGCACAAGCACTATAGGAGACTAGGACCAGAGTCTGCCCCTAAGTACAGAAATGGAATCTGGTGTAATAACACTCTGTAATTGTTCATGGGAAACTCAATCCCAGCACCTGTAACCTGGCACACGGGACTGGAACCCACTAATAAGAACTCAGAATGTAAACACAGGGAAACTCAGAACAGAACGAACTGGAACTTGAACTTGAAACAGAAACTCAGAACCATGACATGAAATGGCGAACTCAGGACTGCGAGACATCTACAGACCTGGAACCCACACACAGATACATGGAGCTGGAAGAGACTCAGAACCAGCTGCTACAACAGAACTGGTGATAGCGGTAAAACCATAGTACTTCAGAACAACTACTGGATAGTGCAAAGATCTCACTGTGTTATGCACTCTTCATGAATGCAAAGTATTACAGAAGATGAGCAGCTTGAAAGTGCTGAGTCACTGCTTCATCACCCTACCAGCTCTCACAAACAGGGCCCTCTTCAGTTGTGTTTTCCACCTTTCATTACCTTCCCCATCAGCACACCAGCTATGCCCTGCAACTCTCAGCCCTTGTTCTTCACACCTCTCTAGTCTCCTAACCTTATTCCGTGGCATTGATCGCATTAGCTCTGCGCATGCTCTTGGGCACAGGCTCAGCTTGCGCAGATTTTCTCCATATTCTGTCCCATACTTCTCCTGATTCTTTTTTTAAGTTGTAGTGAGATGCAACACCCCCCCTTGTACCTCAATACAGCTTGTTCGGCTATTCAGAGCTGTGTTGTATATTTTACTGTTGTGTATTGTACTATTACTTCTATATTGTATGTCCTGTAATCTAATGAACTGTTTTGTTGTTTACTCTCTGTATGATGCTGCAGACCTTAAGTGGCGCCTTATAAATAAAATTAATAAATGGGTAGCTACGAAATTCATGCAATTACAACTTACTCCAGTGAACATTTTACAGATACAGCTCTTATGGCCAGCTTCAACCACTTGTGATTGGCTGATTGCAAATATTCTGCTGACGCTGGTAGGTACTTTCTTTGTTGCACATGCTTTTGTGTGCATCTTTAGGCAATTTTTTTTTCACGTACAAGACTGGGAGTTGTGTTTCTTGTATTAGAGATGTTTTTGGGGTTTTATCTATGC